>NW_027414770.1:300000-565680 GCF_964106895.1 Numenius arquata
GAGAGACACTAACTGCTGGATTCCTGTCTCTGGTCCTAGGTCCAGGGGGGCGTAGCATCTCATTGCATCTCGTAATTTGTCCAGGAACTCCGAGGGAGTCTCCTTCAGCCCTTGTCTTACAGCATATAGCACTGACCAGTTAATAGCTTTCGGGATAGCTCTCTCCATCCCTCTTATGACCCAATCTCTATAACTGTGTAATGCTTCCAAGTGAATGTTTCTATTCGGGTCCCAGTGAGGGTCCTGCAAGGGGAAATAGTCTTTAATGTCTTTTCCTGAATCTCTCAGGTGGTCTGTGGCTATATCTTGAGCAGTTTTCAAAATCTGTTGTTTTTCAGTTTCTGTCAGGTGGTCTAACAATAAGTGGATGTCACCCCAGTCAGGATTGTGCTGCTTTACCAGAAACTGAAAATGTTTAGTGACCCCTACGGGATCATTCCGATAATTCTTCGCCACGTTTTTCCAGGTTTCTAAATCAAATGAGGAAAAAGGGACTCTTAT
The DNA here is from genome assembly GCF_964106895.1 of Numenius arquata. Taxonomy (NCBI): domain Eukaryota; kingdom Metazoa; phylum Chordata; class Aves; order Charadriiformes; family Scolopacidae; genus Numenius; species Numenius arquata. The sequence continues at coordinate 300,502 of NW_027414770.1, forward strand.
CAATACAGGTCCTTCTGGACCCACGGCTTCCCTTAAAGGTGCCTGTATCAACGCTCGCCCTGTTCCCTTTCGGGTACGGGACGATACCAGGCTATCAGGTGGGGTTCCGAAATCAGCTTCTCTATCTCCTTGGGAAACGGAATCCCCATTTTCGTCTCCCATTACCTTAACCAGCGGTAAGTAAGTTTCAAGTGAATCCCCTTCTTTAAAACCCCGAATCTTTTCAGGCTTTGTGCATCTCTGCCCTATGCTACAGGCTGAACAACATCTTTTTATATTTGCTTTCATTTCTTTCCTTTTTCTTTCTCTAAGGCTAATACCATCGGGTCTTGTGGAGGTAATAGCCCGCAGTCCCGTTGGTACTCTGGGTGGTTCTGAAGGGTGAAAAACATGTCCGCATATGTGACTTCATCCCACTTTCCTTCCCTTCTAAGGAATAGCATTAATTGTAGTATGGTATTATAATTAAGGGTCCCATTGAAGGGCCATTTCTCTTGATCATCTAACTTGTAAAGAGGCCACCACTGATTACAATATTTAATTAAGGTTTTCTTGTCCACGCTGCCACCTGGTGAGCCCCCGATCTCCTTCCAGTGTGCTAAAATACACCCTAGGGGACTCTTTTTCAGTATCTCACCTCCTTGATTATTGCCCATTTTATGTCCTCCTTACCCCCTTGGTTCAGAGGTGATCCTTGTGTCACCTGGGTGTTATTCCTGTTTCCCTCCCGGGAAATGGTACAGCTATATCCCTGTCGCTACCTTTATCTCCAGGGGTAGGCTATGTCTCCACAGATTACTTGTTTCAACTCTCCCGCCCGCTCGATCTTTTCCCACTCAGTCCAGCTGCCACACTGGACACCAAAAATCATCCCCCCGGTCTACCCACACCTCCGTATTACAAGCAAAACATTTTAAGATAAAAATAGGGTCACAAGATATCCCGTCAATCAAGTGTACAGGGCAATACCACCCAATACTTGGTTCGTACAATGTTTCCTTACAGTCTGTCATACGCTTCGTTCGTCTCCGGCCGCTCTCCTCGTGGAGAACACGGAACCGTGGATCGGAACTCCGCACTCGCTCCGCAGCAGTGCCGCGTCTCAATCACTCGTTTCACTCATACAATAATCTCCACCTTATATTAGACAATAACACGGTTGTGGTACCTTATGACAAATACAACAAATAACAACTAGTATTACAATTCCACCCACTAACACAAAAACCAAAACCGAGGGATCCCACACAAGCATAACCCAAATTAATTTCCCACCGTTAGCCCAAGCTTCAGCATACCCTGGGGCGAGTACACCGACTCTCTACCATGCGTAGGACGTCTCCTCACGACTGACAGGTTCCCCTTTAGAAAAATCTGAACATACCTGGTCTGCAATAGATGGTCCTTGTCTGTCCCCGCGGTGATCTGGATTAGTGGGGGAGTCCTCCCGAGAAATCTCAGGGGTACCCAGAGGAGTCCTGTCCTCAGGAGGTCCTGCAGCCAGACAGAGAGTGTCCCATCTGGGGTGCCAAATTGACATGCAGAAACAAACCCTACAGCTCGAATAGAGTTATAAAGCAGGTATGTGTATTGCAGCGCCGGGTGCAAGGGGGATTTCTCCTCCTAACTTGCACACCCTTATGCTGAACCCGTCGTTATTTATAATGTAAATCATACATATGCAAACTATGGGATGGACTAATACAATTAGTTCTAAGAATAGGTGTTACTATGTTAATTATTTCCGGGGCCTCATTATAATAAGTCTCCTCCTCCAGGCATGTGCATATCTTCTCCTGGTGTTTTTCTTTGGGGGGGGGGGGTTTAGGGAGTAAATCCCACAATCACTGAACCGCTTCCCATCGATTGTTTTGCTGACAGGGGCTGTAAAGCTCTTGCTATCTTCCTGTAATCGATTAGGATGTTCCCGCTTGTCTTCTGAGTGGTCTGACAGGGGTCGTAAAGCTTCTTGTTATCTTTCCTGTAATCGATCGGGATGTTCCTGTTTGTCTACGGAGTGTTCCTTCAAGGCTGGGGCCCACGTCCGCTAATTGGGCAATTCCTTTGTTTTCTTTCCTCCCCTCCAAGGTTGAGATATACGCCCCTGGCATGATTAATCCTTCTGTTTTCCGTTTCAATACCATTGAAATCTTTACACCCGTGACCATGCGCAAGAAGCAAAAGATCTACGGCAGCTCTATTTTGTAGAGTTGCATGACGTACCAAGTCTACGTCCAACAATAGCCCAGAAAGTGCTACCGAAGTAGCATTGCTCTGCTTTGCGAGCCAACACCCTAGCTTTCGCAGTGATGTTAATGCACGAGCAGAGGCTACGCAAGGGGCGAAGGAGGAGGAAAAAACAACTGCAGGCGGCTGCCAGAAGGTTATGCGATCACCACACTCGGAGGTGAATGCATGGCTCAATGATCTTTTTCTCCTGTAAAACTCCTTTGTGTGTGTGTGATTAAGTATCATGGTAATGTTTGGAGTTAGCATAGTTAATCTACCTACTGTACAGGATCCTCCAGTCAGCTTAGACGGGATACCAGCCCATGCACGGTCCCCACAAATAAAGAATATTCCTTTCGGTAGTTTACGGGGGACCGGATCGGCAGGGGCGGGATTGTCGGGGCCCCTGACTGTCTGGTTACACCATTGTGAACTATTTCTAAATATAGGATCCAAGCGTGATACATCCTGAACATAGATTTCATTGCGAGAGTACTTGGTAAAGTTAGAATACACACAAGCATTCATCTTTACCGAACCAAGAATACCAATTTCTTGTGGCTCAAGGGCCAGTCTGGGCAACCTGTCGTCCCAATCAATTGCATGGATCCCATTTCCAGACAAGGGGTGGTAGATGCGTTACAGCCAACTTTTGGAAACTGTCCCCTTGCTTCTGCTACTACAGCTGAGGCGTTATCTAATGGTAGGCCTACTAGATGTGTGTGAAAAGGGTTCTGAGGTTGGGCCAGTGACAGACACAGTGTGTCTCGGTTCAAGGTTTTTGCTAAGCTTAGCCAAATGTTATCTTTAGATAATGGGGGCAACAACCCTTGAGTTTCACCTAATAATAATAATGAGGCTATGATTATGCCTGCTTTTTCCATGAATGCGCTATACTCAATTTCTCATAGCTGGGATCTCTCTTGATTATGCAGAGCAGATGACTTGAACCAGGAGAGCAGGCTCATTCAATCCTTCCGATCCGAATGTTGTCAGTATGGACGAACACACCTTGCTGGAATCCACCATGGTCCGTTACCTGTGGAAACACAAGCATACCCTCTCCCCCAGGTTATCAACGGAAATGGACCTTCTATAGCCCCAGACTCAAGATTACAAATTAACACCTGCGCTTCACCTTCTACAAGGTCCCTGCCTGCCCGTAAGGACGCGCAATGGCGACTGATTGCAGATTCCATATTAACAGATAAATTAAAAAAATTAAATACATATAGGGCTTTAGCTAGGCATTCTTGTGGAGACATTGCCGTGTCCGCAATTCCCCCTTTTTGTTTAGTTAGCAAGCGCTTCAAGGTGCTATGAGATCGTTCGACGATGGCTTGACCTGTCGGAGAGTGAGGAATACCAGTGGTGTGTTTGACGCCCCAGTCTTGGAAAAAGAATTTCAGTCTTTGAGATATGTACACCATTATCTGTCTTTACTGCACGCGGGACGCCAAGGGCTGCGAAGGCAAGCAAAAAATGTTTAATAACGTCTCGGGCCTTTTCCCCAGTATGACAAGTGGCATGTATAGCCCCAGAAAATGTATCCACAGGGACACGGATATATTTCAGACGACCGAACTCGGGGAAATGAGTCACGTCTGCCTGCCACAGCTCCAGAGCTGTGAGACCTCTGGGGTTAACTCCCGCAGCTGGTGGAGAGGGGTGAAAGCACTGACAATGGGGGCAAGCAGCAACGATGTTTCTTGCCTGTGAGGATGTGAGGGAGAATGTCTTCTGTAGCGCCCTTGCATTTTGGTGGAAGAAGACATGGGAAAGACGCACCTGTTCGACTGCTTGCGGTGTTATTTACGCCGCAAGAGTCAAAGCGTCCGCATGGCCATTTCCTTCTATCAGCAGTCCTGGAAGTGTGGTATGCGCGCGAATGTGCATGATAAAATAAGGATATTTTCTATCATTTAGCAAGCATAACAATTGCCATAACAATGTGACGAGTGGTGTCCCTCAAGGGTTCGTGCTAGGACCAGTACTGTTTAACATTTTTATCAACGACATAGACAGAGGGATTGAGAGCACCATCAGCAAGTTTGCAGATGACACCAAGCTGTGTGGTGTTGTCGATACACCAGAGGGACGGGATGTCATTCAGAGGGACCTGGACAGGCTGGAAGAGGTGGGCCCAGGTGAACCTCATGAGGTTCAACAAAAGCAAGTGCAGGGTCCCGCACCTGGGCTGAAACAATCCTCGGTATAAATACAGACTGGGGGATGAGGCATTAGAAAGCAGCCCTGAGGAAAGGGGCTTGGGGATGCTGATGGACGAGAAGCTGGACACGAGCAGGCAACGTGCACTTGCAGCCCAGAAGGCCAATCACATCCTGGGCTGCATCAAAAGACGTGTTGCCAGCAGATCCGGAGAGGTGATTCTGCCACTTTGCTCTGCTCTGGTGAGACCTCACCTGGAGTGTGAGACAGGATTCGGCTGGTCTCGGCAAAACCCCCAGCACTGCTCAGTTGATAAAAGAAAATGTGCTGGAACTTGTGGGCCACAGGCCCTGGGAAAGATAAGATAAAAACTTTCAGAATAGGGAGTACTGACATCCTACAGGGACAGCTGGTGAGACTGTAAAACAATTATCCTGTTGTCCTTGCTCAAGACAGATTTATAGGTGTTTAGAAAAGTACTTTTTGCATTAGCATCAGCATTAGCCAATCTGTGAGTGCCTAATGTGGAATGTGAACCAATTAGCTTAGAACACGCTACCTTAGGACTAGTATAAATGTATGTAAAGAATTATAATAAAATCGACATCTTGCTTGTATCAAGCTGCGTCCCGTCTCTCCATCGCGGCAAATTGGTGACCCCGACGTGATGGGTTTATGAATCGCCTAGCTGAGCGACTTGCTGCGAGTCCCACAGAACTTTGAATGAGCTGCTGAAAGGAAGCAGGAGCCGGCCGGCAATCAATCCCTCCGGAGTAGAGAGGTGAGCTGTGGGAAACATGGGGAATCAAGCGTCTTCCCCTGAGAGAGACGTATATGAGCTTATGAAAGCTCTCCTTAAAAAGCATGGAAAGAATATCTCTGGGCATGATCTTAAAACGATACTTAAATGGGTGCAAGTGAAAATACCCACTGTGACTGCATCCACTATTTTTACGCGAGAACTTTGGGACGATGTGGGAGTGAAATTATGGGATGCAGCGACTACGGGGAATGCTGAAGCACAGCATATGCTTCCGTGGTGGAGAAGTATTTTTGAAACTTTAAAAGCCCAGGAAAAAAGTCACAAAGATGAAGCAGAGAGAGAGGAAGACTCTCCTGCGATACCTCCGTTATCGTCGGAGGGTAAAAAATCCATTGCACCACTAGAGGTGTGTGCTGCGGGGTATCCCCCAGAGGAGGATCCCTTTGATCCGGGACCAGTGGACCCTGAAAAGGAGCCAGACCTCTACCCCCCCGACCCACACGATGTGTGGGCTAACATAAGGCGCCAAGCCTTAAAGGAAGGAGAACTAGAGATCGCTAAAATGATAGTAGCTCCCGTGATTTATCAAGGTCGGGGGGCACAGTGGGAAGCTCTATCTTTTCCGGTAGTTAAGGAGTTGCACCGTACTGTCACTGAACATGGACTTTCCTCGCCGTATTTTGCAAGCTTGTTATCCTCTGTTTTTGATACATATGTTATGACTCCGCATGATTTAAAATCCTTAGCGCAATTGCTTTTGACACCGACTCAATACACTTTGTGGGAGGCTCATTGGAGAGGGGGACTCCAAGCACTCCTTTTAACTTATGTAGGTCATAATAATAACGCTATTGCTGCACTGACCTTGGAGCACCTCACAGGCACAGGTCAGCACACTAACCCTGTAAATCAAGCTCGAATTCCACGGGAGGCCCTCGAGGCAACTCGTGAAGAAGCGAAAAAGGCCTTTTTTCAAGGTTCCCGATTCTCAGAAACCGCAAAAGGCTTTTACTACTATTACCCAGGAACCCCGAGAACCTTATATGCAGTTTATTGACAGACTAAAACAAGCCTTGGAACGCCAAATAGATAACACAGAGGCACGCGAAATTTTGTTGCTAAAACTGGCTGTTGAAAACGCTAACGCAGATTGCAAAAAATTGTTAAAATCCCTCCCAAACCCGAACCCTACATTAATTGAAATGGTGGAGGCTTGTAATAGAATTGGTACTATGGATCATAAGTTTGAAGCCATGGCCGCTGCTTTCGCAGCCATGCGTGGTCCAACGGGACCAGGAAACTGTTATGGTTGTGGCAAACCCGGGCATCTAAAGAAAAATTGTCTAAATGCTAATACCAGTGCTAGATCCCAAGCCCCTGGGATTTGTCCCAGGTGCCGAAAAGGGCGTCATTATGCTAATCAATGTCGGTCCAAGTACGATTTTCAGGGACAACCGATACAGGGAAACCGGCTACGGAGCGCGGAGCAGCGACGCGTGCAGACACAAATACCGCAGCCGACGCTTCAACCCCCTCGGAGGGAAGCAGCAGTGCCTCAGGTCTTCGCCCAGCAACAACAGGCAGCGCCGGACTGGACCTGGCAACCGCTCACACAGTAACGTTACTCGATTCCTCGGTTCACCTATTGTCAACAAATGTCTCGGGACCTTTACCCCCTAAAACACAAGCCTTATTATTAGGAAGATCATCTACAACATTGTCAGGGCTTTTTGTGTTACCAGGTGTTATTGACTCTGATAGCACTGATGAAATTAAGATTATGGCATGGACCCCGTTTCCTCCTTGCACTGTACCGAAAGATAGCCGTATAGCGCAATTGATACTGATTCCCACAGGCACAAGTTGCCCAATTTCTAGTCAGCTCCAACAAAGACAGGGTGGGTTCGGATCTACGGGGAGCCCACAAATCTTATGGGTACAGTCTCTCTCCCAAAAACGGCCTATATGCCAATGCACCCTTATTCGCGGAGGGCAGCAGGTGGTGTTAAACGGAATTATTGACACTGGGGCTGATGTTACAGTAATATCTCAAGCTAAATGGCCCCCACAGTGGCCCCTAGCCAATATTTCCCAGGCGTTAGCTGGGATCGGTGGAACCGGCAGCAGCCACCAAAGCTTGGAATTAATCCAAATTCAAGGCCCAGAAGGACGTATAGCCTCTGTCAAACCTTTTGTATTACCTGTTCCCATGATTTTATGGGGGCGTGACGTACTATCACAATGGGGAATGTCCATTCAAACCCATTTTTAGGTGGGGCCATTGAACTGCGCGACACCCTAAAATTAACCTGGAAAACCGATGTCCCCATTTGGGTAGATCAATGGCCCCTACCTTTAGAAAAGCTTCGCGCCCTTCAAGAATTAGTTACGGAGCAACTAATGAAAGGACATATTGTACCTTCTACTAGTCCATGGAACTCACCGGTTTTTGTTATTAAAAAACAGACCGGCAAGTGGCGCTTGCTCCATGACCTTAGAAAAATTAATGATGCTATGGAAGACATGGGAGCCCTACAACCCGGACTCCCGTCCCCTACTATGATTCCTCGAGATTGGCACTTGACTGTTATTGACCTCAAAGACTGTTTTTTTAATATTCCTCTACATCCAAATGATGCTCCTAAATTTGCTTTTTCAGTTCCAAGCGTCAACATGCAAGCTCCGTTACAAAGATACCAGTGGGTTGTGCTGCCACAAGGAATGAAAAATAGCCCCACGATATGCCAATGGTATGTAGCCAAAGTGCTTAGTCCAGTCAGGACTGCAATGTCTAGTGTCTTATTGTACCACTATATGGATGATATCCTGGTGGCTGCACAACATCACGAGGTCATGGAGGAAGCTGTAGCCCTTGTCACGGCTGCCGTTAATTCGGCAGGCCTCTGTATCGCGCCGGAAAAAATTCAGAAAACACCGCCGTGGAAATATTTAGGCTGGCGCATAAGGGCTCAAACTATAGTTCCTCAACCTTTACAGATACAGACAGATATAAAAAACTTGCACGATGTGCAAAAATTGCTGGGAACAATCAATTGGGTCCGACCGCTGTTGGGAATTTCTAATGCGGACTTAGGTCCTTTATTCGAACTGCTTAAAGGAGATACTGACTTGCGTTCCCACCGCAGTCTTGATCCTGAGGCCATTGACTCCTTACAAAAGGTTGCTACCGCAATCACTCTTAAACAAGCACACCGGTGGGCTCCCGAATTACCTTTTTATCTAATTATTTTAAACCCCGCTCGACAGCCTCATGCACTAATATTTCAATGGGACTCTCAAAAATCAGACCCACTGCTGATTATCGAATGGGTTTTCTTGTCGAATCAATCTACAAAAACCATTTCGACGCAGCATGAGATGTTTGCTTCTTTGATAATTAAAGCCAGGCAACGCTTGTTAACGTTATCAGGAGTAGACTTTGCTTGTATTTGCTTACCTGTGACAAATATGTATCTACAATGGCTTTATCAGCAGTCAGACACCTTTATTATGGCGTTGGCAGACTATACGGGCCAACTCACATCCCACCCACCTTCGCATAAGCTGCTTAATGTCGATTTTCGCTTGATACCCAAGCCGAAAAAGAGTGATCAGCCATTACAAGCCCTTACTGTATTTACAGACGGGTCTGGAAAATCGCACAAATCAGTCATTTTATGGTGGGACAACCAGCATGAACGCTGGGACTCGGACATAGAGACTGTTCCTGGTTCTCCCCAGATAGTGGAGTTAACTGCGGTTGTTCGAGTTTTTCGGAGGTGGTCCACACCGCTTAATCTCATCACTGATTCAGCCTATGTTGCGGGGATTGTTGAGCGAGCTGAAGCATCTGTGTTACGCAACGTCCCACATTCTGACCTATTTGCTTTATTACAAGAACTTATCTTTCTCTTGGACTCTCGCCCTCACCCCTATTTTGTTATGCATGTCAGGTCACACACTTCTCTACCTGGTTTTATTGCAGAAGGGAATCGACGAGCCGATTTGCTGACATTACCAGTACAGGTGTTGCCGGATCGCGTGGCACAGGCTAAACTCAGCCATTCCTTTTTTCACCAGAATGCTGGAGGTCTCAAAAGGCAGTTTGGACTTACCTCTCAACAAGCATCTAACATTATTGCTGTATGTCCTGACTGCCAAAGGCATTCTTTCCCGTCAGTCGCAGGAGGAGTTAATCCCAGAGGACTGCAGAGTCTACAGCTATGGCAAACAGATGTTACGCATTATCCAGAGTTTGGTAAATTGAAATATGTCCATTCCTCCATTGACACCTTTTCAGGTGCTTTATTTGCTTCTTGCCACACAGGAGAGAAGGCACGTGATGTCCGCAAACACTTGATGCGCGCTTTTGCTACTTTAGGTATACCTTCACAAATAAAGACGGACAACGGTCCTGCTTATGTCTCTACGGCAACAAAAGCATTTCTTGACTCCTGGGGTGTGACTCACATTACTGGTATTCCTTATTCCCCTACAGGTCAATCTCTAATTGAACGCTCTCACCAATCTTTGAAGCGTTTGTTACAACAACAAAAAGGGGGAGTAGGAACTGCTACTCCTGAGGAACGTCTGCAGAAAGCTTTGTATGTTTTTAACTTTTTGAATTGCTCTTTGTTAGATAGCAACCCTCCAATAGTCCGACATTTTAACACGAATGCTTCACTTGAGGTGCGAGTCAAAGCCCCCGTGTTGGTTCGTGATCCGGAAACAGGTAAGATCATGGGACCGTATCCCCTTATCACATGGGGCAGAGGCTATGCTTGTGTCTCCACAGAGAAAGGCCCCCGATGGATCCCGGCAAAGAGTGTACGACCCTTCCGTGAATCCCTACCACAATCATCCAGTAACTACCCTGATCGTCTCTTTGATCAACAAACTCCTGAACCTTCGGTCTCAAAATCGCAGGACACATAGCAGAAGATAACAAAGGAGATTATATTAATTACCGCCAGTGGGCCTGTTTACTGTATAAGTAATAATCATTAGCATAAAATGTAATAAGAAGTGTTTAGTATCAGCTGATTGAAAATGGATATTTTAGGTATAAAAGGTTTTATAGTAGTTGTTTTAACTGTAAGTGTAAGAGCCATCCCATATAGCAGAATGTTTGACCCGCGGGAAAATGTGTGGGTAACTTTAGCTCGATCACTCAACACGACCAGCTTTTGTGCAAGCCTAGCAACACCTAGTTCCCCATTTACTACATGCCTTGTGGGGGTGCCCTTGACCGATGTCACCTTTAAGGCATTCTGTGAATCCCTCTCAGTATTAAGACAACAGTATAAGGTGACAAGCAAAATCCAATTCATGTGGAATGACATTGCGGAAATGTTTGAAAAGTATGACATTTGGGACGATAAACTCCCTGTAGGTCCTGAACCACAGGAGATTGATCTAGCGGACTCCCTCAACGCCAGTTATTGCATATATATTGGCACTGAGAATTGGACAGGAGAGCAAAAAGAAGGACGCATAGTTAAGGAGACGGCCCCTACAATCCTCTCTCCAATAGAAAACCATACTAGTTGGAGGAAAACCTGGTGTCAAAGAATGGCCCGTAGTGAGAGTTCTCCAGCTCCTGGCACCGTACTGCCCAGGCGCCTTCCAAAAGGATTCTTTTTAATCTGCGGCAACCGAGCATGGTCAGGAATCCCTTCAAACCCTCAGGGAGGACCATGTACTATAGGCCAACTTAGTCTAGCTGCACCACTAATGCACCCTAACAGCACTCACCGATATCGATTTACAAGAGACACTTCCCACAGCCTGACTAGCGATTGTTCCGACCAAATTAGCCTCTGGAACAAATGGGAAGTTATCTTCGCATCCCTTTTTACGCCAGGTATTGTCGCAGCGCGAGCACATAGAAATTTGAATAGTATAGCATGTTGGGTGGCAAAGCAAGCCAACGCAACAAGCAGAGTCCTGTCCGAACTTGCAGACGATCTGTCCACAGTGCAACACGCGGTATTACAGAATAGAGCCGCGATAGATTTCCTTTTGCTAGCCCACGGACATGGCTGTGAGGATTTTGATGGAATGTGTTGTATGGACCTAGAGGATCACTCAAGATCTATCCATAAAGAAATTCAATATCTAATGACGCATACTCAAAAGATACAACAAGATTCTGGATTCTTTGGCCTGGATGCTCTTGGGGACTGGCTAGGTCTGTCCGGATGGCTAAGAAGTTTAGTTAAAACGATTGTGTATATTTTAGTTGTTTTTGTCCTTTTGTTGCTTTGTTTGCCTTGTCTGCTGCAATGTGTGCAGAAGTTGATAGCAAACTCTGTTAAGAGAGTTCTTACTGTGCAACAAGAAGGGGGAGATGTGAGACAGGATTCGGCTGGTCTCAGCAAAACCCCCAGCACTGCTCAGTTGATAAAAGAAAATGTGCTGGAACTTGTGGGCCACAGGCCCTGGGAAAGATAAGATAAAAACTTTCAGAATAGGGAGTACTGACATCCTACAGGGACAGCTGGTGAGACTGTAAAACAATTATCCTGTTGTCCTTGCTCAAGACAGATTTATAGGTGTTTAGAAAAGTACTTTTTGCATTAGCATCAGCATTAGCCAATCTGTGAGTGCCTAATGTGGAATGTGAACCAATTAGCTTAGAACACGCTACCTTAGGACTAGTATAAATGTATGTAAAGAATTATAATAAAATCGACATCTTGCTTGTATCAAGCTGCGTCCCGTCTCTCCATCGCGGCACTGGAGTACTGTGTGCAGGTCTGGAGCCCTCAATATAGGAAGGACATGGACCTGATGGAGCGAGTCCGGAGGAGGGCCACTAAAATGATCAGGGGGTTGGAGCACCTCTGCTATGAGGACAGGCTGAGGGAGCTGGGGTTGTTCAGCCTGGAGAAGAGGAGGCTCCGGGGAGACCTAAGAGCGGCCTTCCAGTACCTGAGGGGGGCCTACAGGAAGGCTGGGGAGAGTCTGTTTCCAGAGGCCTGCAGTGACAGGACGAGGGGCAATGGTTTTAAGTTGGAGAAGGGGAGATTTAGATTGGATATTAGGAAAAAGTTCTTTACCATGAGGGTGGTGGAACACCGGAACAGGTTGCCCGGGGAGGTGGCTGAGGCCCCTTCCCTTGAGATATTCAAGGTGAAGCTCAACGAGGCCCTGGGCAACCTCGTCTAGTTGGGGGTGTCCCTGCTGACTGCGGGGAGGTTGGACTAGATGACCTTTGGAGGTCCCTTGTGGCCTGGACCAATCTATGAATCTATGAATGAATATAACAATGGGTTAGAAGTTTCTTTCAAGCAAGCATTTTCTAAGCGTGGCACTATCCCGGCTACATAGGCAGAGTCAGTAATTATATTTACAGGGGTTTTCCATTTTTGAAAAACTCGAACCACAGCGGCAAGTTCAACAATCTGTGGAGAGCCTTCAACCCGACAGATATCAGAAACCCAAGTTTTCGTTTCAGGGTTTTGCCGTACTATAACAGATCGGCCAGTTTTGCCAGAGCCATCTGTAAAAACAGTTATAGCCTGCAGAGGCACACGACTAACTTTCGGGAGTTCATAAAGCATAAAGTCTTGCTGGAGCAGCTTATGGCTCGGGCTATGTATGCTTAATTCTCCTGGAAATTCCATTGTTGCTGACTGGAAAAGGGCTGAAGTTTGAAGAAGCCATTGTAATACCTGAGTATCTGTGGGCAAAATAATGCGAGAGAACTCCTGTCCTGGTAGAGCCAACAGATGCTGTCTGGCCTTTATTATTAGCATGGCAAAACACTCCGGTCGGGTTACAACCTTTTCTGTAGTTGGTGTGGGAGGAAAACCAATTCGATAATGGCCAGAGGGTCCGGTTGATTCTCATCCCATTGAAAAATTAAGGCGTATGGCTGTGAAGTGGGATTTTTTATGAGCAATTGAAAGGACACCTCTGGGTATATTCTGTTTGCCTGGCGATTCTCTATAGCTCTGGAGACTTTTTCTAAGGCGGCTTGGGCCTCTAAAGTCAGAGTTCTTGGTGACAAAAGTGCCGGGTCTCCCTTAAGAAGAGAGAACAGGGGGCTCAGTTCATGATTTGGCATACCTAACAGTGGACGAATCCAATTTATTGCTCCCAGGAGCTTCTGCAGATCGTTTAAGGTTTTCGCAGTTACTAGCAACTTTACCTGTTGCGGAACAATCTTTTGTTCCACAATTCGCCACCCTAAATAATTCCAGGGTGCTGTTTGTTGTGATTTTTCAGGGGCTATCTGTAACCCTGCAGTTTGCACTTGCTGATATAACATCATAAGCACATCCTGCATAGTCTGTTGAGCTTGCGTCGCAACAAGGGTATCATCCATATAATGATAAAGTACAACATCAGGAGAGGCTTTTCTGACAGGAGACAGGGCTTGAGCTACAAACCGCTGGCATGTAGTGGGACTATTTTTCATCCCTTGAGGAAGGACTGTCCAATGATAGCACCTGTAAGGTTCACTTATGTTAAGTGACGGCACCGAGAATGCGAATTTTGGTGCATCGTCTGGGTGTAGGGGAATAGTGAAAAAAACGATCTTTCAAATCGATAATGGTGAGGCACCAATTTTGGGGGATCATGGTGGGTGATGGCATACCGGGTTGTAGTGTGCCCATGTCGTCCATCGCATCATTTATTCTGCGCAGATCATGCAATAAACGCCATTTCCCAGTCTCTTTTTCTGAATAACAAAAACAGGTGAATTCCAGGGACTAGTAGTTGGAACAATGTGTCCCTCCTTTAATTGTTCTCCCCCTAATTCATTAAGGTGGCGCAACTTTGCACTAGCCAGGGGCCACTGCTCCACCCAGATAGGATTGTTAGTTTTCCATGTAAGTCTTAAGGTGGGTTGCGCTGCAGCAGCCCCCAAGAAAAAATTGACCCAATATTTACTTCCCACTGACTCATACAATCACGACCCCATAAGGTGATAGGTGTGGCGAGCACAAAGGGGCGAACCGAGGCCACACGGCCTCCAAGACCTTCAATTTGAATTAAATGTTTGCTCTGAAAGGGTATGGCATGTCCAGCTAGGCCCATTAACGCTTTACTCATTTGAGTTAATGGCCAGTCTGTAGGCCATCGATCCCTTGAAATGACTGTGACATCAGCTCCCGTGTCTAAAATCCCATCTAATCTAAACAGATATGGCCTTTTTGCTGCAACGACAATTTACATTTCATCATCGGTCGACCGGTAGTAACAGGTTGTGTCCACAAAATCTGCGGATGCCCGGTGGAACCAAACCCCGAGTCTCCCCTGTCTTTCTGACAGGCGTTAGGGGGACAAGCAACAAAGTAAACAAGCTGCGCAATGCGAGCAGTCTGGGGGACGGTACATGGTGGTGTCGGAGTCCAGGCCATGATTTTTATTTCTCCCGTATAGTCCGAGTCGATGACACCAGGGAGAGCAAACAGACCTTGCAGTGTGGTGGAGGATCGGCCTAAAAGCAAGGCACTTTTACCCCCTCCTAATGGCCCATGGACACCAGTAGGTGTCAGGGAGACGGAAGAATCTGTAAGAGTTACTGGTTCGGCGGCTGCCAGGTCCACTCCGGCACTGCCGCAGGTTCTTGCACACAGGCTGGAAGGGTTTGAAGAGGCGATGATCCTGGAGCTGCTTGTGTCCTGGCGCGGTTCCAGGCAGGCGCGCTCCGCTGGCGGTTTCCCGATAACGGCTTGCCGCCCTTATCATGTTTTGAGCGGCATTGGCTCGCGTCGTGCCTACCCTTCTTACATCGCGGACAGATATTTGGAAGCTTAGCCTTTTATGCATTATGGCAATGTTTCTTAAAGTGCCCTGGCTGCCCACAGCCAAAGCATGTTTGATTGCCAACTGTCGTTGTAGCAAGAGCTGCTGCCATAGCTTCAAACTTATGCTCCAGTGATCCTATCCGGGTACATGCTTCTATCATTTGAACGAGGTTAGGGTTTTCTGAAGGACGCGATACACGCTGACAGTTTGTATTAGCATTTTCCGCTGCCAATTTTAGCAAGATAATATTTCGGGCTTGCTCATTGGGTTCTTGCTTATCTAAGCTTTCTCGCAGTCGATCTATAAAACTCACGTAAGACTCTTTTGCGCCTTGTTTGATTTCCGTAAAGGACTTGCGCGGTTTTCCCACATCAGGGACTTCTAAGAAAGCTCGATAGGCCAGATTTTGAACATCATCGAGCCCACCTCGCGGTATTTCTCGAGCTTGACGATGGGGTGGTTGGAAGTTACCCGTCCCCGTTAGATGTTCCATCATCATGGCAAAAGCAGGGTCGCGTGGGCCCCGCTCCATGTATTCCAGGCACTGCATTTCTAAAAGACGGCTCCACGCAGCCTCCCATAAAGTGAACTGTGTACCAGTGAGGATAAGCTGCGCAAGAGTTTTACAATCATGGGGGGTCAGAGTGTATGGTTTCATAATAGACCCTAATAAAGAGGTAGAGTACGGCAATGACAAACCATAATCAAACCTCCCTTCCGGAGTTCCTTAATAATACTAAAACTCAGACCTTCCCATTTCAGGACCTGATTAGATTCATAAATTACCGGTGCAACAATTTTTTCTTCTATGGCCAATTCCCCAGCTGCTAATGCTTCCTGCCGAACTTTTCTCCAATTATCGTGTGCGTCGGGGGGAACAGATTGGGTGCTTCATCGGGATCAACTCCTCCTGGGCCAAAAGAGTCCTCAGGCTGTTATTCCGGGTCTGGACTCAACAAAGTAGCCACGGGAGTGGGCAACTCCGCTTTTGGACCACAGTGCTCACCTCCCTCTGTGTGTCTAGCGTCTTCCTGGTTTTTAAGCATTTCTAGGATCTTTCTCCAAGGAGTTAAAAGCTCCCCCGCCAACTTGTCCGAACGTGTGGCTCTGTCCCAGAGTTCCACACCAGCTTCATCCCATACCTTTGTTGTGAAAATGGAAGCAGCGTCTAGCCCTGGGCACATCACAGACACCCATTTCAAGAGTTGTTTTAACAAATGCGGGTCGACTGTAACATCATGTTTTTGTAAAAGTCCCTCCATCAAATTAAGCACCGATTTTTCTTCACTAGAAGCATTATTCCCCATAGTCGCCCACGGCTCACCTCTCTCTCCCAGAAGAGATGATTTAAGCCGGCTCCTGCTTCCTTTCAGCAGCACTTCAGTTCCGTGGGGCTTGCCGCCGGCCAGTCTCTTTCAACTCGGTTATCGCTCCTCACATGGGGCACCATTTGTGGCAATAAAGGGCACGGACTCCGCCGGAGGGTGAAGCGAAGACCTTTATTACAAGATTCAGGTGCTATTTATAGCCCGTTGCCACAAGTCAGTAATTGTTCACTCTTCATGCGTCTTGTATAAGTTTCCTAACTGTTAAGCTACAAGTTTGCTACACAGCACAAAGAGACAGTTCTCTATTCACAGTTCTCTCGGAGGTGTTTCCTTCTCAAGAGATTATACGCTGTCTATCTGCAGATTTTACTCTTCCCACGGTTTCTTGCTGACCAGCATGAGAATGTTCTCTGAGCTGTTGTCAGGGTCCACAGTGTCGTCGGAGGGATCTGTTTTTTGCTCCACAGAATGGGGCGCTGAATATGAACATAACTCGTTTAAAATACAAACCGGTGGTGGTAATTTAAAAATTATGATGCTGCAAACTTCGATATGTGCTGCTGGAGTATTTTGTACCAAGTATGCCTTTGATGTAACAACAGAAGTGCAGAGCCCTCTTTAAAGAATTCTCATGCTGACTGCTTCTTGAAAGGCATTCTTTGCTTTTACCTGTGTCTGTAATTGTCTTTCAGATTTAGAAATACAAGTAAATTGAAGTACTTTTTTCTAAATGCTTTTTTCTAAACACTGGCCCAGCTCCCAAGGAGGTGTGAAGAGACGGGACTAATCATTTTCTGCTGGATTCTTTATTGAGCTGATCTAAAGGGGAAGCCTGTATCCACAGGCACATCAGGTGCTTGGGTCATGGAAAAAGGAGGCAGGAGGCCAAGAACAATATCACAGGTCTAGAACAGGGTAAAAAAAAAAAAAGAAGAGACATAGAAAGAATAGTCCTGGCTTTAACGAGAGCCTTAATGGGATCATGGGAGCCTTATTAATCTGAAGTAGTGAATATTCCAATAGTTTCCCTAGGGCACCCCTGATTTCCTGGTTCCTCATGCTGTAGATGAGGGGGTTCCCTCTGGAGGCACCTCCGAGTCCAGCAAGGCCACCACCAGATGTTGACTAGGGGAGGAGATGGAGGGGCGGCTGCAGGTGAGCCAATAACCCAGTGCTGACAGACAGGGAGACCACAGCCAGGAGCGGGAGGCACGCGGGAAAGGCTTCGTGCCGTACCCCAGGAGATCCCTCCCGACCCCCCCCAGCCTCTTCACCTCCCCTCCGAGGCTGAAGGCGGTGCCTCCTCAATGTGGGCTGTGGAGGCCTCAGGAGCCTCCTCTTCCTCAGGAGCCTCCTCTTCCTCAGGAGCTCCTTCCTTCAGCTTCAGGAGGGCCTCTGGGCAAGGGCAGAGAGTGGGCGAGCTGGGGCACAGGGCCGGTAGCCAGCCTTGTCCTCCCCCATTGCCTCTGGCCTCTGTCTTACGAGGGGCTGTTTCTCCCCCTCCCGCTGATGGCCCAAACACCGTCCCCATTGGCCCAGAGCACAGGCGCCAGTGACCACGCAGAACCCCTCGTACCTGGGGCACAGTGGCCCCTGTCTCTGCCCACAGAAGGGGCAAACCAGAGGAAAAAGCCCCAAGCCATGGGGCCAAAGGGCCCAGCCAGTCTGGCTGGCGCTAGCCCGGCCCTGAAGATGCAGGGCCAAAGGGCCTGGCCGGTGCTAGCCCAGCTGCGGGGACACAGTTGAAAGGGCCCAGCCAGGCTGGCCAGTACTAGCCAGCCCAGGGGACAGAGGGCCAAAGGGCCCAGCCGGTCTGGCCAGCACTAGCCCAGCCCTGGAAACACAGTGCCCAGCTGCGCTCTAGGCTGGAGCTGGGCACGTGGCCACCAGCCAAAGAATGTCCTCCTGGCCAGCGCTTTCTCCCTGCTCTTGGCCAGGCCGTCCCCAGCCTCCCGGGCTCCTTCCAGCCCCACGGGGAGATCCAAGGGGAAGAAAAGCCCATCAGTGGCCACGGGCCACTCTGGGGGGCACCTGGCCCATCTCCTGGCTCCTCCGTGGGTTTCAGCCCCTTTGGGATGTTGTCTCCCACCGAATCCAAAGAGGGATCCATCCGCTGCCTGATGCCAGCGGGAAGGACGTATGGCAGTAGCCAGGTGGCCAACACCCACCCCATGATGGCTGCAAACTTCAAAACCATCCCATCCGTCTGAGTCAGCGCAATCTCCATTGAGAGGCAGCGACACGTCTCTCACCTCCTCCCTGTGCTGAGGCCGGAGAGGCCCAACAGGAGACGGGGGAGCCTTTGGCCACCTCTCCTGGGGACTGGGCAACCTCAAACTGTCTCCGCTCCCAATGGAATCACAAGTCACAAGGCTGAGGGAAAAGGGAGACGCTCAAACCAGTGCTGCCCCACCGAGGGTGGGATCCCACAGGTCCGTGCATCCCGGGATGCGCCTGCCCTGACCTGGAGGAGGGGCTTTTGCCCAACGGTGCAATCACAGAGAGAATTTTCCCCCCAAAAAGAGCACTCTCCAGGGCCGTTGTGGCATCTGCTGCAGCGCTGCCAGAGCTCCCTCTTCTCCCCAAGCCCGGGGCTCAGCTCGTGGCCACGAGGAGGGAGAGGCTTCGGAGCACAGCTGACAAGATTATCCAGGAGCAGGGTCGATGAAGGGCACTGTCGAGGACAAAGATGCCACATTCTCCTCCAAGGGCCTGAAAAAAGACGTTGTTCCTCCTCCAGGTCACACTTTCCTGGAGCCCCTTTAGGGACTGGAAGGGGCTTGAAGGTCTCCCTGGAGCCTTCTCTTCTCCAGGCTGAACCCCCCCAACTCTCTCAGCCTGTCCTCACAGCAGAGGGGCTCCAGCCCTCCCAGCATCTCCGTGGCCTCCTCTGGCCCCACTCCAACAGCTCCGTGTCCTTCTGATGTTGGTGGCCCCAGAGCTGGAGGCAGCACTGGGAGGGGGGCGGTCTCCCCAGAGCCGAGGGGCAGATTCCCCTCCTCGCCCTGCTGGCCATGCTGTTGGGGATGCAGCCCAGGGTGCGGGGGGTTTCTGGGCTGCCAGCGCATGTTGTTGGCTCGTGTGGAGCTTCTCACCCACCAACACCCCTACGTCCTTCTCCTCAGGGCTTCTCTCCACCCAGCCTGGATTTGTGCTTGGGACTGCTGTGACCCAGGGTCAGGACCTCGCACTTGGCCTGGTGGAACTTCATGAGGTTCACAGGAGCCACCTCAATCCTGTCCATGTCCCTCTGGGTCTGGGCAGAGGGTGGAGAAACAGGAGAACTGGCAGACTCATCACACAGGACTGCAGGAGAGCCAATCCCACCTTGCTGAGGAGATGCTGGGACAGTCCCAGAGGCAAAAGGGGCTGAGTCTCTCCTGGATCTTCAGGGATAACATTCCTCAAACCCCAGGAAGAAACAGGGCCTGACCAGTGTGGGTGAAAGGAGACCCCATGGGGCAGGGGACAGGGGGACAACGACAGGAGAAACACAGTCATTCCTCAGAACAGAGCGCCTTCCTCGGCACTCTCGCAAAGAAATGTGTTTTGTGAAGGAGCTGGGTGTTTCACCGAAGGTTTTTACCCTCTTCTGCCATCAGCACCTCCCAGCAGGACTCTCTCAGTGACAGGAGATCAAGGTGACACGGACAGTCCAGCGCAGGGAGAGCTTTGGGTCCCTGAGCTCTGCACAAAACCCCAAAATTTGCTTTTTGAAGATTGTTGTCCCTGGTATGACGGCAATTTTGAGAACATTTTTAAAAAAATAAAGCCAGGAGAAATAGAACGAAAAAGACGTAGAGTGAAGGAAATGTCCTCTGGCAATGTGAAGCTGAAAAGGTTGTTGGTGGTTTCATCCTCCTGGCTTGGTTTCCTCTTGGCAACTTCATCCTCAAAACCACCTGTTCTTCCTCAAAACCACCTTTCCTCCCTCTCCCCAGGGCCAGGCTCAAAAATAGCCAAGGGACAGAGATAGTTCCCACACCCAAGGGGCCAGGCTTTCAGAGCACAGGGTGGTGGTGGCACTGCTTTGGGGGTGTTCAGAGCACAGGGAGGCAGCAGCACTGCTTTGGGGGTGCTCACAGTAGGGGGGGAGGGGGCTTTGGTGACCCCCTTCTTCCCCCCATCCAGGTTCTCTGCATGGAGTCCATCTGCATTGACCCCGCCATCATCGAGGCGAATATCAAGGTGAAACCCTGTGGGGAGAAGTGACACCGAGGTGAGAACCTTGGGGGGAGGGGTGTCCCCCAAAAGTCGTGCCCACCTCCCCAAGAAAACCCATGCAGACACCCTCCCCCAGCAAGTGAAGCTCAACCCGCATCGAGGGGGACACAGGGGTCTCCCCTCGGGGACAGCAGGACACGTCCCTGAGGTGGGATCAAGCAGGGACAGGCTGGGGGCGGGGGGCGCAGGGAGGGTGGTGGGAAGGGCGGAGCCAAGGGCAGTGGGCAGGGCTGGGGCAGGGGCTGAGGCCACACCCACCCAGCAGATCAGGTAGGGGTGGGGCTAAGGAAAAGGAGGTGGGGCTAAGAATGGAGGCCACACCCACCAGTCACCCCAGGTAAGGGCAGGGCTTGGGGAAAGGGGGTGGGGCTCTTCGGGGCCACGCCCACAGACTCAGAGAGGAGGTGGAGCTAAAGGCCAAGGCCACGCCCACCAGTGTGAGTTACCCCTAGAAGGGTGGGGGTAGGAAAAGGGGGTGGGGCTTAGGGAGGTCACACCCACCGCTTACACAAGGTAGGGGGTGGGCTATGGGCAGGGGCAGAGCCAAGGGAGGCCACACCCCCAATCACCTCAGGCAGGGGTGGGGCTAAGAGCAGGCAACTCCCCCCAGGAAGCCTCAGGCAGGGGTGGAGCCACAGGGAGGGGGTGGGGCCAAGGGAGGTCACACCCACAGGGAACACCCTGGGGGCGGTGCTAAGGGAAGAAGCCACACCCCCAAGGGCTACGATGGGCGGGGACAAAGGGGAAGAGCTAAGGGAGAAGGGGTGGAGCTGAAGCAAAGGGGCGTGGCTAAGGGAGGAAGCCACACCCCCAGGTGAGGCGTGGACACAAAGGGGTGGAGCCAGGGGAAACAAGCCCCGCCCACAGCTATGCCTCTCGCACAAGGCCCTAAGGCAGTGAGCCCCGCCCACAAGAGCTAGGAGGCCACCCCCACAAAGGGGTGGGGCCACGAGGGTGGGGCTAATGGCGCGGGCTACACCCCAATGGGGTGGAGCCAAGGGGCCAAGCCACAGCCCCAGGAGCCCCCCTTCATTTAAAGGGAGGGCGTGGCCAGGGATTGCCCCACCCCATAGGAGTGCCCACCCTGTCTCCCCCCCGAAAAGGGGACAATCTTCCTGAAAAAAGCATTGTCCCCTCCCCGTGTGTGCCCCCCAAAATGGGGACACCCTCCCCCAAAAAGGGGGCTGCCCCCCCCCTCCCAAAACCCGGTTGCCTCCCGGTGAACCAGGGTATGAGGGGGAGGCAGTGGACACCCACTGCGAGCGGCCCCAGGTAAGGGGGAACCCCCCCAAAAAAACCCCAAAAGAGGGGGCAGATCTCATTAAACCCCCCTGAAATGAAGGGGAGGGGGAGCAGTAGATTTTGGGGAACCTCCACCAGAACCCCATTCTGCCCAGCAGAACGTCGACATCAGCCGCCCCCCGGCCAAAGCCCTGGTCACTGTCCCCAAGCATTACTGAGAAGTTGGGAGGGGACCTTAATTTTGGGGGCCTCCCCAAATTAAGCCTCTCCCTTCCCAATTAAACCTTGCCTTAATGAAGCGCTGAGCCTGGAGATTGTGGGGCCACACTCCAAAAGGGACTCTATTTTAGAGGTGGGGGAATTAGAGGGTGACCTCAGACTCATTGTATTGACTAGTCCAGAACGTGGGGTCCTTCCCTTGGATCTGAGGGGGCGGGGGTGGGTGGAAATTCCCCTGAATGGGGAGGGGGAAGCTCTAATGGGGTCTTCCCCCTTCCCCCCCAAAGTGGCCCCCGGGGGGAAAAAGACCCCCACTATCACAAGTTCTCCCCCTTGGTGGGGGACAGGTCGCTGGTGAGGATGTAAATGTGGTGACCCTCACCCCAACATCCCCATCGCCCCCTCTCGCATCCCCTCCTCGCTTTTCCCTGCTTCAACCGGGCCACAGACCCCCCCCGGCACCCCCTAAAACCACCTGGCAGCACCACCCTCACCACCTGCCCTTCAGACAGCGCCTGCGCGCACCCCCCTTCTGCCCACGCGCTCGCGGCAGCACCGCCTACCCCGGCAAACTCTGCTGCCCATTGGCCCGCCCACTGCTCTCATCCCGCCCACCGCCCCCTCTTTGTGCCGCCATTGGGCCAGCGGCTGCACTCGCCCCGCCCCCTCGCTCCTGCCAAGGTGGCAAAAAAGGCGGGAAAAGCGCCCCTGCCCCCTTTCTCCTCAGGGCCACAAAATGGCTTGGACCATTAAAAACAAGACAGAAACACCCCAAACCACCCGAAATATCCGGTTTTACCAAAAGAAAGGGATTTGAAGCACCCGTGCTGACCCCGCCCCTCGTAAGGCGCCACCAGAGCCCTTCCCTCGGAGGGAGGAAGAGGCGATCAAATGGCAGCCGCAGCTGAGGGGGCGAACTCCCCTCAGCCAGGCCCTGGGGTATGGGACGAGGGGGACAGCTGTGCCCCACAACCCCAGGGAGGATTTCACCACCCGCCTGCACAGCCAAAGCCGCTGTGAGGGGGAAGGCGGACACCTTAGGGTGTGTGAGAGATGAGCTAAGTTTTGCTTCAGCTAATTGATAGGTTCTTGTTAGTATGTATATACTAACAAGGGAACTTTAGTAATTACTGTCACAGTAGAGTCTAATAAATTGTACCCAATTAATCTTCAGAAACGCCCTTGGTCTGTCAAGGTGTTGCATGAAGAGGCAAAATAGTTTTGGCCGAAAATAAACCCCCTTGCGTCCTAACACTCCTCACCGAGGTGGGAGGCTAGGGGCGGCTGGGTTTAAATTCTGAGTGATGCCCAATGCACCACTATCAGCCCAGTCGCGTTTGATATATTAAACTGTCACGATTCCGGATACACTAATAGTGGACTGCTCCTTCAGTCTAGTCGTGCTCACGAACGAGCACGGCCACACTTTAGTGTTTGGTCGCATTCAGTGAGAAACCCAAACGGCTAGCTACTTAAGCAGTGCAGTTTATTTAAGCAACAGATAGAAAGGTTCTTACGCTTTGCCGGTGATAAGTACACTGTCTGCGAAGCACGTGCAAGTAAAAGAAAAAATGTTAATGGTACAAAGCGCGCGACAAAGTTCCAAACAATACAGCCTGGCTCTAAATGTCACAGGTAACCCTCTAGAGAGATTTCTAAGCTTCCCGAGGAAGTACTCGATATAGTCTAAGTCTTACCCACAGGCGTCCCTATGGGGGGAAGAAAGGCTCAGCCCGTCGACTGGTCCCGGGAGTCAGAGGCAGTCCGTGATGGGCTCCTCCCTGACTTCTTTACGATGGTGTCTTCCCTAGCAACCCCCCTTTCTTGGGCTATTTTTATATTATTTTTTACCTTCAATGTGGAGTTTGAATGACTCTAGTCATAAATACCTTTATTACAATTGATGTAGAATTCCGTCGCCTCGCATTTTAAAGGTATAGTTTATGAAAAATTCAGGGCGCAGACTCAAGGAGGAGTGGTTGCACCTTGGAGGCGGGCAGCCTTTGGGCTGGAGGTGTGTTTTGGTATTATAATGACATTATAATGAGCAAAGTTTGCACAAAGGACAGCATTTCATCAAAATTTGGCAGACTGTTGGCTCAGGGTAGCAAGCATGCCGCTTATCACTTCCACAGGATCACCTTGTTCCCATTCTGCTGTGTAATCACAGAGCTTGGCCGGGCCGTGGAATCTTCACTCCACCACATCCTCCGTGCTGCTTTTGCAAGCGATATTGTTCAGGGAGTCAGCGATGTAGCGGCTTCCTCGCATACCAGCTGCTGCTGTGTTCCACCCTGGAAAGGTTTCCATTTTATACCTTTCCTTAATGTGTGACCAATGCAAAAAATTTTTAATAAAAATTATATTTTAGGAATTATTCCACACAAGGGTTCCTGGTTTTGCAGAACGAAATCTAAGTAAAGAGAAACAGATTGGAATGTAACCTTCAACGCAGGAACCCAAAAGACAGGGGAGTAACATTGAGACCAAAGAAAGCAGTCTTGGACGGTAAATCTGCCAAGGGGGCTGTGAAGGCTGCCAAGTAGGCCGAGTTCATTTAGAGGACACCTGATGAAGAGGAGGATACGACCACCTGATGAAGTAAACGACCACCAGAGTGCCTGTAGTTACTAACAACGGACAGTAGATGGCGGCAAAGACCGTGAAATAGCATTTAGCCTAATCAAGGGCGTGTTTAGGATAAGGATTCCTTGGCGTGGGTGTGTTTATGCCTTACACGGTGAAAAGAGGTGAACTGCACCTGTACTGGATTAGGCGGTCGGGAAGAATGTGAGCTCCAACTTCTCAACTGATGAGAAGAGAGACAGAAACTTAAGCAGCCGGGATAAGGTAGAAGAACCTGAGAACTGGAAAGAGGGGGTGTGCCTCTGCTTTGAGATGCACCCGATTCAGCGCTGTTTCGTGTAATAAATTTTTAACTTTTTTATCTTTGCTTCGTCGACTTTGTTCTCTATGAAATTCTAATCGTGAGCCAGTGTTTCTCACAGGCGGACACTGTTGTATTCTGGGGGCATAAAAGGGGTTTTGGGGAGCAGGGGGGCCCTGGGGTGGGGTGCTCTGCAGGTTTGGGGGGGGCTTATTTGGTGTCAGGGGGACATGGGCTGCCCTGTAGGGGATAGGGAAGGCTGGCAGGTGGAAACAGTGTGCCCTGAATAATCAGTGGTGCCCTAAGTAATGGGGGTGCACCCACCTCTCTGCCCCCCCCTCCCCAGCTGAGCCCCCCTCGGTCCCAATTTTGGGGTTTACTGAGCCCCTCTGGGAGCTGAGTGTTGCCTCAGCTGAGTCTGCTAGAAAAACAGAGTGTACCCCCCAAACTCGGGGGTGGGTCCCACATTCTGCTTCCCACAAGCTGATGGGGGGAGCCCCCTAAAATAAATCTCCATGGGGATTTGGGGTGCCCTCTCCTTTCCCCTAAGACTCACGAAGCCTCCATGATCCAACCTCCTCATTTGGAGACCCCCCAGGACACCCCCTCCAAAATCACACCTCCCCAATGCACCCCAGTGCTGCCCATGCTTTTATTTCAGAAAAGGCATTCTTTTATTATTTATTTTAACCATTTCTCCTTTAAAAAAAAAAAAAAATATCTATATATAAAATAAATGCCTCATTCTCAGATCTGCACGGCCGCCTCCAGTGTCTCCAAAACCTTCGTAGCAATTTTCTCTGCAGGATGAGGGGACAGTCTCATTCGGGGGGGATTTAAAAAAAAAAGCCTTCTCAAAACTCCCTTTTTTCACTCTCCCCATGTACTCTGTGCTGCCAGATGGATTTTCAGAGGCAGTAAAATTTCTTTTTCTGCAAATCCCTCATTACGTGTTTCATTGTATGTCAAGCCCATCTTCTGTGTTTTTTTTTTATTTGGCCATGGGTTTGGGGTTGTTTTTTACATTGATTTACTCTGTATAATATTGTCTACAAAGGAATGTCATTATTTGTGCTGTTTCTAATTGTGCATTTGTCCAAATTTGTAATTTGAGGGACGCACAGACTGTGTAAAGATGGCTCCATGTTCACTGTATGATTAAACAAATTAAAGAAACTTGCAGCATCTTGTTTGCTCAAGATCTTTCCTTTGAGTCCTTCTCTGGAGGTGCAGAGCAATGCCTGTGAGCAGAGGTGCAGGGGAAAGAGTCCCAGCACTGCAGCACTGTCAGGGAGCACCAGGCTTGGTCTTTCCCAACTTATTCTCTTTTCTCACCCACGCTCTCCTTCTGAGCCCTCGCCTTGCTCTAAGGCTGTGCGTGCTCTTGCAGATCATAGGAACCACTGCAGCCCAGGAAGCACTGGCAGGGACAGCCACTGGGTTCTTCTCTGATAGAGCCGAACTCCCGAACAGCACCTCCATCATACCAGGGGATGTCCTCAGGGCAGGGCATGAAGGCTTAGGTCTTCTTCCAGAGTTGCACTCAAGAACGTGCCATGGGAATTGCCCCTGCAAATGAAAACACCAGTGTGCAGCTAAACTGTGTGTGTGTGCAGGGTTGGGGAAAGCAGCAGTTTCCTTGCTCAGCCAGGACTCCTGGGAAAGACCTGAAGGACCCACGCAGCAGGTTCTTCGCTGGGCCTGTCTGTGCTGGGCACCCCAGGGAAGATGCTCCAGGGCAATCACCACATACCCAGCCAGTAACAACCACCATTTCTGGAACAGGCCTCTTATGCCAACTCAGAGAGGTTGGTTGGCCCTCTAAAGAAGTCCATGTTTGCGTTGTCAGGATGAGATGTCAGCATGTACATTGTGTGTGTGGTGAGATTATCCTGAGTGAGCACAGACACCATCAGCTGTTCCTGCGGGTTCGTCTAAGGTCTGTGGGACAGACAGTGTCTAGAGGTCACTTCGCTTTGAGGGTAACATCCCCTGGAAAACTCCCTGGATGCAGCACTGGGATGGGCTTCCTTGAACTGAGGTCCCTGTGTCCATTCCTCAGCCATGGGGCATCTCAGAGAGGTGCAGAGCTGGAGACACCCCACAGGGCTGAGGGGCTGCAGTCTGCTGCAGGGCCTCTGCCTGTGCCAGGGAAGGACTTGTGTCTCTGAACAGCCCTGTCAGAGCCCTGACATTGCTGTGTGTGACGCCAGGAACAGTCCCCACCATCCCAAGGAGATTTCTCTCACTTGCCCTCTCTCACCTCTCTCACCAGACCAGCCTGGCTGAACAGAGAGCTCTGGTCACAACTCAGGGAGAAAAGGAGAGTTTGTGGCCATTGGAAGAAGGGGCAGGGACCTCATGGGGACTACAAAGATCTTGTGAGGCTCTGTGGGGAGAAAATCAGAAAGGCCAAAACCCCCACTAGAACTTAATCTGGCTTTGGATGTTAAGGACAATAAAAAATCCCCCATAATTCAAGGGGAAATGGTGAGTGAGCTAACACAGCACTTCGACACACATGTCTATGGAGCCAGATGGGATCCACCCGAGGGTACTGAGGGAGATGGCAGATGTTCCCACCAATTCACTGTCCATCATCTACCAGCAGTCCTGGCTAAACGGGAAGTCCCAGGTGACTGGAGGTTTGCAAACATGATGCCCATCCAGAGGAAGGGCAACAAAGAGGGTTCGGGGAACTACAGGCCTGTCAGTCTGACCTCGGTACCTGGGAAGGTTATGGAACAGATCATCCTGAGTGCCAGGACACGTCACGGCACCGTGGAACTTGGATAATGAGGTGAAGTCTCTGTGCTGAAAGAACCATTAAGACTGGCCCTTGAGAACCTGCAGATGGAACAACTGTGGCATGAAACCGTTGCAGAGCTCTAATTCCTGGGTTTGGTGTTCCCTGAGATGAGAGAGCAAGAAGGGGACCCGTTTGACTGGACGAGGAATGCAGAGAATGTGGGCAGCCCTACAGAGAGCCCCAAAGTGTCCTTGTGCCCATCACCCCCCATCTCGTGGGGCTGCAGAGTTGGAAAACTCCCCATTTCAAAAGGAAAGCGGTAACAGCTTGTGCAGAAAGTGGCCGGAGCCGTCGGGATGTGTTCCCTCTGCCAGGGATGGAGGTGAGCAGCGGTGTGAGCAGCAAAGATGGGCTGTCACCTCCTGGGACCCTCCTGGGCAGCCCCAGGTGAGCGTCTGACACAGCATCGGAGCTGCCGCACAGTCAAACTGGGCAGCGGCAGAGGAGGCTTCCCTGAAATATTGCCAGGGATTGATGAAATGGGGGAGGCCTTTCCACACCCAGCTGGAAGCAGCTTGACCAGAGCCCCGCACTGAAGCCTCAAGGGCTCGAAGGCCCGGCAGGTGCTGCCTGGAGACTGGGCTGGCGCTTGTCCATGAGGAGGGGCTGGGTTTTTCCTTGGCATTTCCGTACATCCAGACCTCTTTGGGAAGGACGGGCACCACTTGCCCCAGCGTCCCGCAGACAGTCTGCAACGCTCTGGGCAAAACCCACTTGTTAAATATCTGGGAAACTGGCTTCCACCAGGTCCCGTGGGCATTCCTGCCCTGGCAATAATCCATCAGGATTGCCAAGAGCTCTCGTAACTAGGTCTGCTGCCATGGCAGAGATGGGCGATGCTATTCCAGCCTTCGAGCGGGAGGGGACAGACATCCCAGGTAGCCCTGCAAAAGAGAATGGCCTGCAATGATGTACTTCTCACTCGGGAAAGGTCCATGGGCACTGGTCAGCACCACGGGCTGTAGAGATGACGAGCGAGAGCAGAGACCAGAAAGGGGTGTCCAAGAAAGGGGAGGTGAGCTTCAGCTCTGCATGGAATAGCTGGAGAGACGCTTTTCTGAGGGGTGTGGAGGCTGCCAGGCACAACGAGATGGTTGGGAAGAAGTGCTTAGGACAGGAAGGAAGTGAAATGTGTTGGGATTATTAACTTTGGGGGGTGTATGTATTGAGCTGCCCCCCCTTTAAGGGGGCTCGTCTCCATCCCCGCTGTGCATCCCGTTGCCATGGCTCGTGTTCCATCTGCGACTGCCAGTGCTTGGTGACAGGCACAATGCACCCTTCTGCCCTGTGCCCCACAGCCCTTCTGCCCTGCTCCTGACACCTTGAACGCATAACCCAGCCCTTTCCTTCCCTCCTGCTCTCAAAGCCACCTTCCTCCCTCTCTTTTGCACTCTTGGAATCATGAAGGCCCTCAGGAAGAGGTTGCTTGCCCTGGCAGAGGTACGGCCCCACTCCATGGAGCTGGGCACCCCCCACTGCCCAGGCAGGACAGAGAAGGCTCCGCAGGGATGGGGTGCAATGGGGTGGGGACCCTGCTCTGGGCAGCGCGGGGGGCCGGGATCTGGGCTTGCCCTCTGCCCCCAGCCCTGCAAGGCCAGGGGCTGGCAGAAGCCCTTCTGGGTTGCTCATGCCATGCTGGGACGGAGCAGCCCCGTGTGTGGGGACACGTCCCTGGGGGAGCCCAGGGCACCCCGGGCTGGTGTGCCGCAGGGATGCTTGCCAGAAGCAGCCAGGTGCTGCCCGGAGCCTGAGCCAGGTGCTCCCCTCTGCCCCTTTCCAGGCTGGAGCCGGGGGAGCCGAGCCCTGCCCCCAGAGCAGCGTCGAGCCCAAAGGCTGACTCCACAGAGTAAGGAGCTTCTGGGCACCCAGGCACCAGGGCCCGGGCCCCGCGGAGCAGGGAGCAGGGCCGCTTACTCCTGCCCTCTCTGCTCCGGTAGATCCAGAAGACCTTGGCACACCCCAAACTCAGGAAGGAGAAGAAGATCAGGTTCCTCCAGCTGCAAGCGGTGGCCCTCGACTGCCGGTGGGTGCTGGTGGCCAAGGAGTCACCCAGGTCCAGCCAGCTCCTACTGGGGAAATGCCCAGGGGTCCCATCTCCCCACGGCCCTCCCTGGGTGGTGAGACGGGCAGGGGGGCTGAGACTCCTGTTCCACGGGTCCTCTTGGCTGGCCAGGGCAGGACCAATGCACTTTTCTGCTTGCCTTTGGGCTTAGGATGTGCCAAGTTGCCCTTGAGTCTGCAGAGGCAGCTGCCAAAAGTGTAAAAGAGTGGATCGACCTGGAGCTGGCAATGGAGATCGATGAGGATGAGCAGGAGCAGATGGAGGTGGATGATGAGGAGGAGGCAATGGATGTAGACCCGTCTCCAGCAGCACAGGCACGTGCTCGCTGCCTACTGCCCGCAGGGAGGGAGGGTGTCCTGCCACCAGGCTGGGGCTGAGAGGTCCCCGCTGCAGGGACACGGCGCCCGGTGCCCTTGTCCTGGCAGCAAAACCGCCCCCCCCACGCTGCCCTCAGCCCCCATCCGCTTTGGGACAGG
The DNA here is from genome assembly GCF_964106895.1 of Numenius arquata. Taxonomy (NCBI): domain Eukaryota; kingdom Metazoa; phylum Chordata; class Aves; order Charadriiformes; family Scolopacidae; genus Numenius; species Numenius arquata. Next base: position 330,672 of record NW_027414770.1, read on the forward strand.
AGCGGGTTCTCGGGGCCGGGACACCCAAGTCTAAGCCGGAGCCCAGCCGGGGCTCAGTGCTAGCGGCAGAGTCCCGCTCTCCCCAGTGTGTCCCAGGGCTGTGGCCATCGAATGCCCGTCAGGGCCAAGCCCCAGCCCAAGCAGCTGCTGCCGCTGAGCTGGCTCGGGAAGCCCCAGCTCTGCTGGGCAAGGCGCGGCTCGTTAGCCAAATGACGCTTGCTTTGCTTCCAGGGCCAGCAGAGCTGCGGGGACCGATGGCGAGGAAGAGGAGCGATGAAGGGGAAGCACTTTAAATAGTTCTAGAGAGTTGGTTTTTTGTTAATAGTTTTACAGAGTTGTTGTTGTGTTGTAAACAGTTGTTGAAAGTTGTTTTGTTCTTCATAAAGAGTTGTATGTATGTTTTTCAGACCCAAGCTCTCTCTGTGTTTCCTTGGGCACCCGCAGCGTTTGCAGAGCTGTGGTTTCCGCTCGCTGGGGGTTCCCGGGGCTGGAGGGGGCTGGGGGTGCTGGCACGGCCGACCCGGGGGCAGGGGGGTCCATGTGCACAGAGGGGTCCTGCTGACGCAGGGGACGGCACTGGGCACCGGTGGGGTTCATGGACTGCTGGAGAGTGGGGTTCTCAACAGCAAAGGGGTCCCCAGCAACGCCTGAGCTCGGAGGTGACCGACCCCTGCTGTGTTGCCACCAAGGCAGCAGGACACCTGCTCCCCTTCCTGCTGGAGGGAAAGGGAAGGGACTCATGGGGCACGAGCCGGGATCAGGCCACAGAGACACAAAAGGCAAAATCTTGAACCTTTGAACCTCCCCACGCTCAGGGCTTTGCTTCTCCTCCTGCCTGCATTTCCCCTGGGCCATGACAAGAGACGAAGCCCCGAGCAAAGCCCTCCTTGCCCTGCTGCCATTCCTGCTGCTGGCCATGGCCCCGTCCTCCACTCAGGGCGACCCGTGGAGTGGGCAGTGCAGGCTGCGGGGGAGGCTGCTGGGGGCTTTGGGGAGAGGGAGCTGGTGAAGGAGCCCGTGGGTGCAGGCGGGGAGCTGCGAGTGCAAGATCTCAACTAACCCCCTAAAGGCCATGACATCCTTGGGAATGGCTGGTGCCAGGATCTGGGAGACGTTTCGTAGCTGTAGGTGCTGATGTTTAAGGCCACGGTCCATGGGTTGAAGATGTAGATCTTGACGAAGTTGCTGGGTGCCAGCTGCTGAGGTCAACTCTGATGCTGTCACCGCTGAACTTTACTTGATTTTTCATCAGAGTCCATCTGTCATTAGTTTGGGTGATTCTTACTGTAGTGCAACCAAGAGCAGTTATAGAAATGAGGGTGTACAGCGGCAGGGTCATCTAGCAATTAACATCATACAGTTTCATTCATTGGCTATTCTTAACCAAAATCAGGTCCCCATGAGGTACACATCGAACTTCCCCGTCCTTCCGCATCACCCACCAAGTGCATCCAGGTCCTTGAGCGAAAGCAGTCCCACGGATGGGTTTGCCCTTGACCCAGGCAGGACTAACCCCGACGGTCTTCCCTGACATATTCTTCATGTGTACTACGGGGACTTTATCTGCCTCCACAGCACGTGGAAGGTTTGATTGGGCAGGGCCATCTCAATTGGCAGATCCCCTGGTGTTAATTAGCCAGGTGGCCTTTGCTAAATGTGTATCCACATTAAATCCACATTAAAGTCCCACCACCCATTGCTCTCAGTGCAGGTTTTAACAGTCCATTGTACCGTTCGATCTTCCCAGAGGCTGGTGTGTGATGGAGGATGCGATAGGCCCACTCAATGCCGTGCTCTTTGGTCCAGGTGTCAATGAGGCTGTTTTGAAAATGAGTCCCGTTGTCCGACTCGGTTCTCTCTGGTTTCCAGCCATCCAGTGGTTGCTTCCACCACTGTGAGCACATGGCACTTGCTTTGACGGGTTTGTGAGAGTGTGATAGAATCGATCTGCCAGGCCTCCCCCTATTTGTATTTCAGCCATCATCCTCCATACCCTAGAGCCTTTGATTGCTTGGCTTGCTTGATTGCAACTCATGTCTCACATTCATGGGTGACCTGTGCAATAGTGTCCATGGTCAAGTCCACCCCTTGGTCGCGAGCACATCTATATGTGGCGTCGCTTCCTTAATGGCCTGAGGAGTCATGGGCCCATCGAGCTATGAGTGATTCACCCTTATGCTGCCACTGCAGATCCACCTGAGCCACTGCAATCTTAGCAGCCGGATCCACCTGCTACTTGTTCTGGTGTTCCTCAGTGGCCTGGCTCTTGGGTACATGGGCATCTACGTGACGTACTTTCACAACCAGATTCTCTATCCGGGCAGCAATATCTTGCTGCAGTTCAGCAGCCCAGATGGGTTTGCCTCTGTGCTGCCAGTTGCTCTGCTTCCACTGCCGTAACCACCCCCACAGGGCATTTGCCACCATCCATGAGTCCGTATAGAGATAAGGTACTGGCCATTTCTCTCTCAGGCAATGTATGAGGCCAGCTGGATGGCGTTCACCTCCGCAAACTGGCTCGGCTCACCTTGTCCTTCAGTGGCTTCTGCAGCTTGTCATGTAGGACTCCACACAGCAGCCTTCCAGTTTCGATGCTTTCCCACAATCCGGCAGGACCCATCAGGGAACAGGGCACATCTCATTTTCTGGTAGTTTATTCTACGGCGGGGCCTCTTCCACACGTGTCACCTCTTCGCCTGGTGACATTAGAAATCCTTGCCTTCTGGCCAGTCCATGACCACTCCCAGAGTTCCTGGGTGACTGGGGTTTCCCATTTGAGTTAGCTGCGTGATCAGTGCAATCCACTTTCTCCACGTGGCATCAGTTGCATGATGTGTGGCAGGGACCCTTTCTTTGAACATCCAGCCCGGCACCGGCAGTCGAGGTGCTAAGGGGAGCTGTGCTTCTCTACCAACCACTTCTGGAGCAGCTGGAACCCCTTCATACGCTGCCAATATCTCTTTTTTGGTAGAAGTAGAGTGGGCTTCGGATCCTCTGTATCCCCAACTCCAGAATCCCAGGGGTCGACCGCGAGTCTCCCCTGGTGCTTTCTGCCAGAGGCTCCGGGTGGGGCCGTTCTCCCCGGCTGTGGTTTAGAGCGCTTTTTTAATATTTTCTCTTGCCTGGACTGGCCCAAGGGCTACTTCAGGGCTACTTCATGGACTATTTCTGCTTTAATTTGTTCAAAAGCTTGTTGTTGATCAGGGCCCCAATTTAAAATCATTCTTCTTCTGGGTCACTTGGTACAGAGGGCTCACAATCAGACTGTAATCTGGGGTATGCATCCTCAAAAAACCCACAATACCTAAGAAAGCTTGTGTTTCCTTTTTTCTAGTTGGTGGAGACATAGCTGCTGTTTTGTTGATCACATCCCTTGGGATCTGATGGTGTCCATCTTGCCATTTTATTCCTAAAAACTGGATCTTCTGCACACATCTCTTGACTTTACTTTGTTTTATGGCAAAACCAACTTCCATAGGGATTTGGATTATTTTCCTGCCTTTCTCAAAAAATTCTTCTATGGAGTTGCCCCGTACAAAGGTGTCGTCAGTGTACTGATGGTGTTCCGGAGCTTCACTCTGTTCAAGTGCAGTCTGGATCAGCCCGCAGCCAATGGTGGAGCTGTGTTTCCAGATCTAGGGCAGTCAATTCCAGGGGCATTGGAAGCCTCTCCAGGTGAAAGCAAACTGTGGCCTGCCCCCTGCTGCCAGAGGGACTGAGAAGAGTGCATCAGCAATTCTCCATAGCTCTGTGGAGATGAAGGGGGAAGAGAGACTTTCTTTGTATTGCCAGAGTCAGGCAGCCGCTTCATCCACCGTTAGTCCCTCTTCGCTTTTCCATTCCATCAATGCCAATGAGTTGGCTTATGATGATGTTGCGCTCCATACAAACTTCCAACACATGGGCCTTGTGCATTGGACCTCATCAGGATCTGTGGGTAACTGCTCGTTGTCCAGGTCATAATGAATCATCTCCTGCATGGCTAATTCTCTCGGGTACTGGATACCTCTCTCCATGGTGGGCCACTTGATTAGATGAAATACGACATCTTCACCGAAGGGATACCTTTCCCTCACGCCTGACAGGAGTCACCTCCAGAGGCTGAGGGCTTGTGTCTTTTTACCAATCGCCTTGTCCATGCCCCCTTCACAGTGTCTGTCAATCTGGTTTCCATCTCGTCCCCCTGAGGGTGCTGCATAATATCGAGCAGTGTTTGGTAGATACTGGCCAGGGCCCAGCACAGTGCGGTGAGTTGTGCCTCTCTGGAATAGCCACAGCCAATTCCTTTCAAATATTCTGCCACTTCATCAGGGTCTAGAGGTGAGAAGCTCTCTAGATACCTGCCCTTATTCTCCCACATGCTGTGCCACCCGTGACTATCCAGCCCTGGGCCAGATCTCTGGGTGGGACTCTGAAATAGCTGTTAAACCCTAAACGAGACCTGGAGCACATTCAGGAGACCCAGCGACAGGACCAATAGGACCAGGCTGGCTTGAGCATCCCAAGGATATTCAAAATAATGAAAAGTTGTTGAATCTGGCCCAAAGGAGAAAAGGGAGGCGAAAGAGCTGAAGAAAGTATCCCCTCCTTTTCCCACATAGATGAGTCTGATTATTAATAAATTCTGAGACACAGCACCCGAGGTAGAGGCAGGGCAACAAATGCCTCATAAACACCCCAATATAACCATTTGAACAGTGATTTCATCATGTCATTTGTTGATATCACACAGGACGGCAACACGATAATCCCGATCCCTGCCCCAGAGGTGGTAAACATCGTCACGGGGAGTGAATAGGGCATATGGAATTTACATATCCCAGCCGTGAGAACAAGCAAACAACATGGTGACCAATGACTATGTAACTAATAGAATAAATGCTGTAACAAATTCGTTTTAGCACGCTCTGGTCAGATCTGTCGTTATCTCAACCCTTCGAGCCCCACGTTGGGCACTGAAAAGACCTTTCATGGTTTAGCCTGAGACGGTAACAAAGAACCGTGCGGTCATTCTCTCAACGCCCACCACCACGGGGAGAATCGGAAGAAAAAGGCAAAACTCATGGGTTGGGACAAAGGCAGTTTAACAGAACAGCAAAGGGAACAGGAAAACATCAGCAGTAACACCGACAGAGGGGGTGTACAAACACCATTACGGTACCACCCCTCACCCACCGACCTGGGCCTCCCCATCTCTCTCCCAAGTGGTGACTTCCTGCCCCCTCCCCTGGCCAGGTCCTGGCTACAGACTGGCCATGGCTCACCTGGGATGGAATGGCTGTGTCCATGCCAGAGCCTGGGGACAATTAATCCTATCCCTGCTGGAACCAGGACAGGTGGACATCACAGCAATGCTCCTCCCAGTCCATTTTATTTTTCTAATGCTCTGTCTAAAGCTCCCAAGAGGCAGTTTGTGGCTGTGGCCTCCGTCATATACATGGCCACTGCAGAAGAGAGCTTGGCTCTGTCACCTCTCCAGGTGGGTGCAGGCTCTTACACAGGTCACCCCACGCCTCCCCTTCTGCAGACTAGAGACACTCAGTTCCCTCAGACTCTCCTCACAGCTCAAGCTTTAGGGTCCTCACCATCTTGTCAGACCTCCTCTGGGCCCTCTCCAGTCTCTCCATTTTCCTTTTGAAACGCAAAGCCCACTGGCTCATAGGGCATCCATCGTGACTCAAAGGCCCCTCTCGTCAGGGCGCCCCTTAGCTGGTGTGGTCACTGCCCGTGCTGCTGCATGGAGCTGTTGTGCACCTCTCTCTCTTCTAAACCTTCAGGTTCCTGATGGCCAAATCCACAGGTGTGTCAAGGTCCCTCTGGACATAAGCTCCAGCAGTCACGCATTGAAAGTACATGTGCTGACGTTCATCTTGAATCAGGGTGCCTCTAGCAAGACCATCACTGTAGAAGGTGCAGGACACCACAGATAAGAAGAGAGTACTGGTGTAATGGAGTTGCTAATCAAGGTAGGAAGCACTGTGATACCATCTCAGAAACGCCAAAGGTGGGAGCAAAGTGAGGAAATGCGTCGCCAGTGGGGAAATGGTGAAAAGGGGTTGACTTTTTGCAAGGGAGAGGATAAAGTTGGTTAAAGAGTAGGACTTGAGAGGTAGGAAAATAGTACAATGGGAATGAAAGGTTCAGCAAAGGACATGATCAGGGCTGTTTGGGGTTACCTGTCAAGTAGCCCTGCATCTGAGAATCCTGCCTGGAGCAGGACAAGAAAGCTGCAGCTGGTCTGACCGTACCAACATCTGACTGACTTCCATGGACACAGGAAACCCGAGAGCTTTCCCTGCTGTCATCATTTCCTTACTGAGGCATGATTTACCCTCGGCAAGTCCGCGCTGACTGCTTTTGGACACATTCTTCTCTTTCTGGTGCCCAGAAATGTCACCCAAGAGGACTCTAATTGATGGCACACTAATCACCCCAGGGAGCTTGTACAGCCTGTGGGTCCCTGGGCTGGGCCTCTTTCAAAGATGGGGGCAACATTGGCTTGTCCTCACTCACAAGAGAGCTCTGCCAATCCTGTCACCTTCCAAAGGGGATATTCCAAAGAAATCTTGATCTTCCCTTGTGGCTTCACTACAACTGTTTTGTCTGTTATACGGTGCATTTTGTTCCTCTAATCTTTCCTATACTTACACTCGTCCTGATACAATGATCATTTGCAAAGTCATCTTTTCAGATGCAGACTGTCTAGGAAAAGGCCCTTTCCATCATTCTCCAGTTTTCTCCTGCCTTTGCTCTTTGTTCATTCAGGTACCTCTCACCTCTGCTGCTGCTTTCACCTTCAGGGAGTAAAACCTTGCCTGTCTCTCAGTAATCTAATTGTCTCCTCAGCCAGCTCTTTAACGATGTTCGTATCTATCTTTGTGTATCTTCCTACCTCGACTGTATATTGTAGAAAGGCGACCTCATTAGAGGCAGCTTGTACTTTGCATATGATTACACAGTGTTTTATTGTTTATGAAAATTTTTAATGCGTTACTTTTCTTTTCTCAAGAACAGGCAGAATTCCCCTGTGGCTGTGAGCAGGCAGGTCTCTGAGGAGAGCAGGTGGGAGATGGTGCAATGGAGCTGCAACATCCTGACTTGAGTGGAGAAGCCTAATGCAAGGAACAGTGATGTCAGTCCCAGGCGGGCAAAGTCAGACCTGGTGGGGTTGGGGAGGTGAGGAGCAAAGCTGTCCATACAGTGATGGACATCAAGGGACTGCTTTTCCTACCTGTCCAGACCTCCTGAGGAGACACTCTGCCTCAGTGTCACTTGGAGAATGCTTCTATCACCTCCTCTTTAAGCTGAACAGTAATAAATTACATCCTCTATAATTAAGAAGCCATTTTCCTTAGATGCACTTTGAAATCTTCCTCCTCAACTACACCACAAAATCTCCCCAAGTAGCTGTACAAGTCTTGAAGGAAATCGTAAAGAGAGAAATTCCTTGTTAAGGCTTTCTGTCTTTTAACGAGCCCCATGGGGTATTTGCTGCTGAGTCCACGGACCTCAGCTACTGAGAGAAGATTGAGGAAAGTGCTCCAGAAATCAGAAGCCAAACCCACACTTCCTGGAAGCGTTAACGAGCCCCACTGAGAGCAGTTACTGACAAGGGCTCCCCAGGGACTCGTTAGAGCAGGCAATTGGAGGCTGTGATTGCAGGTAGGCAAAGGCAGAGTGCAAGTGGCTGTAATGCTGAGGAAACCCTGGCTTTGTTTGAGGAAGCAGAAAGTCCAAGCCCTCACCCCCAGGCCCTGGGGAGGCAGATCCTGCCCCTCACTTGTGGCTCAGGGCTCTTAACGGGGGGCGGTGGGATGTGAGGGGGAGCAGTGCCCAGGGCACTGCTCCCAAAGAGCCTCCCAAAGAAGGGGCGAGGGTGAAACAAAGTCCCAAGATTCAAAAGAGTCATGGGCTCATAAAATCCTTTAGGTTGGAAAGGACCCTTAAGATCATTGAGTCCAACTGTTCTTGAAGAATGTCCAGCCTTCCTGGACTCCTTTGCCCTTCAGTACTGCCTCCAAGGGGCTCTGTCAACCAGGCCCCTCAACAGGGAAAAGTGAGATCACCAGCTGCAAAACCAGGAGAGTGATTGCCATCAGGCGCTCCTGATGGTGGAGGAGAGGGGGAAGCCCAAGAGAAGGAACCTTGAGACAAACATGGAAATGACAAAGAGCCCATGTTTAAAACTATTCTGTTTTCAGGACACCCTTTCCATCCACGCTTGAACTTTGCCAGGTATAACAGAGAGCTTTGTAAACAGATTCCTCCTCAGTCACTGACAATTTTCTTGATGAAAATGCTGGGATAGTTTAGGTCTGCCGTGAGGACCAGGGCCTGCAAACATGAGGCTTCTTCCAGTTGTCTGAAGAAGGCCTCATCTCCTTCCTCTTTCTGATCAAGGGATCCATAGCAGACATCCGCCCACCACAGCGGTGCCCACATTGTTCTGCCTTCTCCTGCTGGCCCTTCAGCTCTCAGCTGACTCGTCATCCACCCCCAGGCAGAGCTCCACGGATTCCTGCCTCTCTCTCCCTTAAAGGGCAACTTCCCCTCTGGGTCCAGACCTATGACTTAATCAGCACCAGACCCCCGAGACCACAGTTTCTCTAGGTGCAAGTGTTTGTAGTGCCCTGCAACTCCTCATGCTGTTCTCTTGTGAGAGACACCCCAGTCAAGATGAGCCAGCTGCATGTCAACATGAAAAGCTGGGCTAATGGTGCTTCAGTCCGTGGGGACCTTGAGAAACTCTGGGATTCGGCCAATGGAAGTCAACTGAATTTTTTCAAGGAGAAGTGGCAAGTCCTGCATTGGTGGGTGCCAGGGAGGAAGGGGAAGAATAACCCCATACATCAGGGGCCTGATCGGCTGAGCAGTGACTCTGAGGAGAAGGCCTGGGCACTACGAGGGATGCCCTACAAGCCAGCAGAGCGTGGACACTATGAACAAGGAGAGGTGCGTATGGGACTGCGTGAGGAGGAGTGCGGGCCACCCAGACAGCTTGAGTTCTCATCCTCCTCAGCTCAGCACTGCTGTGGCCCCAGACGCATTGGTGTGTCCCAGTGTGTTGCTCCTCATTTTGGAGAAGTAGGGAAGGACTAGAGAGTGTCGAGTGGAGCTCTGCCAAGACGGGGTTTGGGACCTAGTGCATATGAGCTGTGTGGAGTTGCTGAGGGACCCGGAGTTCTTTGGCCCAGCAGTGTGTGGGCTCCAGGAAGTATGAGAGTAGCCTGAGAGTGCTTGAAGGGTGATTTCAGAGATGATGAAGTTTTTTTGTTTTGTAGTGGAAACACGAGAAAGAAATAATGACAAAACATGCAGCTGGGGAGGTCCAAACTGGACATGAGGAAAAAGAAATGTCACTCACAGGGCAGTGCTGTGGCGTTACAAGTCACCCAGAGGGAGATAGACTCGGCACAAGGTTTGTGTTGCAGGGGACATCCAGGGGGGACAGAGAGATGTCAGTAAAGGAAGGAAGGTGCTGAGGTGAGAGCAAGGTGCGGTAGCAGGGGGGATGTCTACAGCCTGCAGAAAAAGAGGTGCAGGTGTGGGACACTGTAGGACAGCCTATGGTGGAGCTGAGAGAGGGGCGAAGAAAGTCTGAGAGAAGCACCAACAGAGATGAGCTCTTTCTCCCCTCGGCTCTGGCTGTCGTCTCTGCCACTGATGCCTATGAGGAAGCACCTTATCCTTACAGCGCCAGGGTCTCGTTGCCTCCCCTTCCCCACCTGAGAGCCTGGGAGGTGTCGGACTGTAGTCCTGCCCTTGACATTGAACGTCCCCAGATCACACTGCCCCAGGAAGAGTTCTGAGTAACGTGTGAGGGACAGGATGTCCCTTCCCAGGGGCTGGGGGTCACGGCTTGGCACTTTGGCGTAATGTAACACACCCAGGTTTACTCCGAATCTGTCCCACCTTTACAGTCCCTTTGTCTACCTGTCATCTCTGACTCCAGTTTTCTGCTCTAAGCAGCCTCTGGGGAGGCTTTGTCAGTAATGGTCCTCAGTGGGACCATTAACACTCCAGGAAGCTTTGGAGTTTTCATCTGACTCGGACTTCTTGAGAGTCGTTTCAACTTCCTCTCGGGCTTTGAGTTTCATGGACTCGGTACCAAACCCACCAGAGGGGTCACTAAAATGCCTTGGGCTGTTGCTCTGCTGCTGAGCTGGGCTGGGCTCCTGGGATGGAGGGAGCTCCTGGCCATGGGGCAGCGCTGCAGAGAGACAGCTCTGCCCAGGAGCAGCTCTTCTGCCAAGCCCAGCAGGGAGCAGGAGCGAGGCCATGAGAAGAAGCAGTGTCGAGTGGGAGGAAAGCTGAGTGTTCGCTGGGGGAGAAATCTTCACAGCCCTTAACACGGTAAGTCTCTGGGTGCAGGGCAATGCACATGAGTTCCTGGAGGGGTCTCCTAAAGCTGACATATCCCATGGTTGTGCGGAGGAGAAGAATGAGTTGCAGAGCAGGGACTCCCTGCTGCACCATCAGACGGAAAGGCCACGACAGGTTTCTTGTGTCAGGGAGAGCTGCAGATTGTGAAGGTGGGTGTGCATCCAAGGGTGCCCAGGGCTGTCCTTCAGAGCAGGGTCCCTTCACCCCAGGGGTCTGTGTGCCGGGGCAGGGACTCTGCCGCCTGCCAGGGTCAGCTCTCAGCCTGCCCGGGGAGCTCCCCACGGTGTTGTGGGGAGAAGCTGAGTCTGCGAGGAGTGACTCCTAACAAGAGGTCTAGGAGGTGTTGTATGGGTCAGAGCTGGTCACAGCTCTAGATCACCCCCAGGACTTCTCCAGAGAGTCTTCTTGAAGAAGGACTTTGTGGTAGCATTTACCTGAAAGGGAAGCAGTTTGTGCTTTAACTTTTCTCCTCTTGGTTGGTAAGGTGGGCGGTGGGTGACAGGAATTTATTTCTCGACTATGGAGAGGGAATGGAGACCCCCGTTTTCATTAGCACTTACCTGAGCTGCTCTTTTTCCTGCTGCATACACAGAGATGGCCCGTGGCCTTCCCCAACTGCCAGAAGGTGTCTGCAGGGCAGAGCTGAGCCCCCAGCAGGTGAGATGTGGTCTGTGAGCAGTGGCAGGAGGAGACCTGGGGACAGATAAACAGCTCCTGGCAGGGACACCTCCAGGCAGCAGAGACACGGGCAGGGAGGGACAGAGAGGTGTTTGCAGAAATACCGTGGGAGGGGGAATTTGAGCACCTTCCTGCCACCTCCTGCAGTGCCTTGGCCAGAGGTAGCCCCTGATCTCCTCTCCCACCCAGCACAGCCTCATCCACAGGGCCACAGGTCCAGGGTGAGGCGCAGAAACAGACTCTACAACTCGCAGAGAGTTATAAAGCAGGTATGTTTATTGCGGCGCCGGGTGCAAGAGGGATCGCTCCTCCAAACTTGCACAGCGGGTCGTAAAACAAGCGTCTATTTATGATAAAAAGCATACATATTCATTAATGTGGGCTGGGTTATTATAATTAAAGAAAAGGCATTACTATTCTAATTATTTCTAGGAACTCATTATCATAAGTCTCCTCCCCTCGCCGCATGCATACTGTCGCCCCGTGGTCGTGGGCCGGGGTCTTCTGGAGGAAGGCTCATAGTCTTCTTCACCGTGTACTTTTACCTTTGGCTTAGAATGCTGGGTTGGCTGGACCCCAAGCCGCGAAACTGGTCCCGACCAGATGGACACTTCACCCAGACAACTGGGTTCCTCCTTAGCGTGCAGGCTGTTCCTGCTATCTTATACACAAGGCCAGTTCCTTATCTTGGAATGCTGGGCTCCGAGCTCTGTTCTTTGCCAAGCTGTACTAAATCTACACTAACTACGTTGAACCATTTGTTCTCCGAATCAAGTCCCCCCTTTTCTTTCACCTTTGCAAATTCTTTTGCTATATCATGCCATTTCCTTTGAGGGTTTTGGCAAAGTATTGGCCACTTTCAACATTCTCTCTGAGCTTATGCTTTTTCCACTCTTCATATGAGCTCCCAGTTTGTTAGCACATCCACATAAAACATTGTAACATACAACACGCTAATAATCCTAGTACAATAAACATAATTACTGCTACGAAGAGCTGCTTAAGCCATATAAAATTAGGTAACCATGATGTAAGCTTTTCCCAGAGCTTAGTAAAACCTAGAGAAGCACCATCTTGGGCCACTTGGTGTAAGACCTTTGCATGTTCCCAAATTTTCTGGATATCAGTTTCTATCTTACCTGACCCATCGACATAAGTACAGCAGCTTGTATTGATCAGCGTACAGGCTCCCCCTACATTAGCTCTTATTATATCTAGGGCCGTTCTATTTTGTATGACCATGCCCTTCAGGGATTCTAGTTCCTTGCCCAAACGGAAAAGGGCATCAGCAGTTGAGTTTGCTATTATTTCCATTTCTGCCGAAATATTAACTATGGCCCGTTCTAGTTGGTACACGCCTAGTGAAGGAAGCAGAACTCTGACAAAACTGTGAAATCTGGTGTTATATCTAAGTAAAGGGTTGGAGATTGTTCGTGTATTGAATTTTCTCCGAACACCCCATACAATACCTCTCATACCATTTCTATGGAACATTTGTAATGGAGGAGCTAGATAACCCATAGTACAGTCTCCTGTCCAATGTCGTGGCAGCTGCTTTCTAGCCTTTAGATCTCCGCAGAGCCACCAATACCCATCCGGTAGGTTACAGGTAGCATTTATAGCCAGGGAAGTATCGGCAGTGCTTCTGCCATACAAGTATTGTGCCCACTTCTGTTCTCCTTCTCCTGGAGAAGCTTTTGTATAGTTTATTGGCTTGTCAATGCTAGTTATGTTCCCTTTGACCAAAGCTATTGTGGTCCAGTTGCCGAGGTCCGAACAGCTAAATTGCCCTAGCGATGCTCCCGCAGGGTTGTAACTTATGTACGGCACAGAGTGGTTTACTAATGCTAAAGTATAGGTTACTTGCTCTAATGTAGAGCATTCTGTCTGACAGGAATATGAGGTTTTAAGCATTTCATACGGATTTATGTCTGTCCAGTTGCTTACAGGGACTCCAAAAAGTGGAGAATCAAGGTCATCAGCTTGCTCACATATCCAACAGTCACTAACATTGGTATATTTTACAACACTCTTTACAAGGGATGCGTAAGCATTTGCGTTAATGGATGCACCTACTAAGCCACAGCACAGTAAGGCTACAAGAGTCCAAATGACTGTCTTTGGAGACGAAGTTTTAGAGGTCCGGTAGGTGTTGATTCCCATCGTAGTTTAGGTTCAGGGGCTTTCTTCACTCTGGTATGATGTACCCGTGAGGCTTGTTCAAGATTAAATTTGACTGCTGTGTGAGAAGTCAGCAGCACCTGGAATGGAAGTTCCCATTTCGGCTTTAAAGGTGAATCTGAAAGAGATCTAACACACACATAATCTCCCGGTTCAATATCGTGCACAGGCCCATCGAGACCTCGGGCTCTAGTTCCTAAGACCAGCTTCTCTATTTCCCGAAGCTGTTTCTGCAGGCTTATTATATAATCAGTTAATACTTTGTTCCCGATTTCAGTTGATGTTCCCGCCTGCGCAATATAGGGTCTCCCATACGATATTTCAAAAGGACTTAGCCCTTCCTTCATTCTGGGCTTAGTTCTAACTCTCAGGAGTGCCAGAGGTAATGATTGAGGCCAAGGCAAACTGGCCTCTTGGCCTAGTTTTACAATTTGCAACTTAATCCACCCTTTAGTTATTTATAAGGACTGACAAGATCCCCTCTGAGTCTTCTCTTCTCCAGGCTAAACAGACCCAGGTCTCTCAGCCTTTTCTTGTAAGAGAAGTGCTCCATTTGCTTGATCATCTTCGTAGCCCTCCGCTGGACTCTCTCCACTAGTTCCCTGTCCTTCTTGAACCAGGGAGCACAGAACTGGGCACAGTACTCCAGATGGGGCCTCACCAGGGCCGAGCAGAGCTGGAGGATGACCTCCCTCCACCTGCTGGGCATGCTCGTTGTAATGCACCCCAGGAGACCATTGGCCTTCTGGGCCATGGCCTTGCTGGCTCATGGGCAACTTGTTGTCCACCAGCACTCCCAGGTCCTCTCTACAGAGCTGCTTTCCAGGAGGTCAGCCCCCCACCTGAACGGGGTTATTCCTCCCCAGGTGCAGCACCCTACACTTGTCCTTGTTGAATTTCATCAAGTTTCTCTCCACCCAACTCTCCAGCCTGTCCAGGTCTCACTCTGTGGTGGCACAGCCTTCTGGTTTGTCAGCCACCCCTCCCAGCTTTGTGTCATCAGCGTACTTGCTGAGGGTTCACTTGTCCCCTCATCCAGGACGTTGATGAATATATTGAACAAGACCAGACCCAGTACCGACTCCTGGGGAACACCACTAGTTGCAGGCTTCCAACTGGACTCTGCACCGCTGATCACAGCCCTCTGTGTTTTGCCACCCAGCCAGTAGAGGAGGGGATACAGGGCTGGAAATGCTTTTGGCAGTGACAGCTACCACACAGCTCCATTGTGTGCCCAGGTGGGGACTTCCTGAGGAGGACAGCTCTGATGGCACCACTCCGGCTTTGGTTTCAGGAACCCAGATACCTATTCCTCTTCTATGTCTCACAGGACAGGCTTTTTGTGTCATTCCCCTGCCCCTAAAATAAGCATTTGGACTGAAAGCAGAAGGTGAGGTTGTGTGTGAAAACATTAGTTTTCTCTGTCACAGGGACAGAAATCTGTCTGCGTATTTTTGAGTTCTGGAGCTGGGGGAATATCACGTACAGCTAGAGGCACAGCTTTCCTTGAATAAACATATGTTTAGGGTTCTTCCCCCCCTCTGCGATGTTTGCAGGCATGTGCTGTGGTTACCAGAGTGTGTGGCCCCAGGCCAGCTCACGGCAAGTATGGAGATGACAGATTCTGTGCCAGAAACCAGCCTCCAGCTTGCGCGTTCTCTTTCAGATGGGGGAATTAGCAAGTGCTCCCTGGGGAGCACCGGCAGTGAGAGTGCAAGGGGCATGTGAGCATGGGTCCCTGACTGCAAGCGTTCCTGGTATCAGTGCAGATGTGGGGATGCCAGCAAGCCGCCTGGAATCACACCCAGCCCCGTTCAACACTATCACAGCTGTAATGAGACCATACCTCCACAGTTGCAAGTATCCCCAGAGGCAAGTGCCAAAGGCTCAAAAAGTTTAGGAAGCAGGCGGTGGTCTTTCGGTTGGCCTGCCCAACAGTAGGTATGAGCCACATAAGCCCCTTGGCATGGCAGCCTCTCCTCTGTGCGAGCGGCAGGAAGCTCATGCTGCTGCTTGGGAGCTGGACTCTGCTCTCTGAGACCCCAAAGGTCCCTGCACATCATTTGTGAACATCTGGATTGCTCCCAGAGCACATACCCATCCCAAAGCAGAGGGAATTTCACGGGGATGGCTTCAGTTGCTCTGAATGTGGGTTTGCCTTGTGGCGGGTGCAGCGCAGAAATGTTATGTCTGGCTTAGACTCTTCTTGTTTAGTTTGGAGAAGAGGAGGCTGAGGGGAGACCTCATTGCCCTCTACAACCACCCGCAAGAAGGTTGTAGAGAAGTGGGTGTTGGCCTCTTCTCCCAGGGGAATAATGACAGGACCAGAAGAAATGATCTGAAGTTGTGGCAGGGGAGGTTTAGATTAGATATTAGGAAGAATTACTGTACTGAGAGGGTGGTCAGGCACTGGAACAGCCTGCCCAGGGAGGCGGTGGAGTCCCCATCCCTGGAGGTATTTAAGAAACGTGTAGATGTGCACTTCAGGGCATGCTCTAGTGCCCGAGACTGTAGGGGTTTTTTGTGTGTGTATGGTTGGACTCGGTGATCTCAGAGGTCCTGTCCAACCACGACAATTCTGTGAAAAACTAGGCTTTGCTGCTGACAAAAGACAGGAAGACATAGAAAGGATATATTTTGATTGATGTGGCTGAAAAGCGACATGTTGAACAGCTTATACCAAATACCCATCAAACACTATTTTTAATTCTATTTTCTTGAAGGGAGTTGATTTTGCTTGCTCTAAAAGATAATCCTGAGTGCCATTTACAGATCATCCTGAGTGCCATTATGCGGCGCATGAAGGACATTCCAGTGATCAGGCCCAGCCAGCACGGGTTCATGAGGGGCAGGTCCTGCTCGACAAACCTGATCTCCTTCTATGTCAAAGTGATCCGCTTGGTGGGTGAAGGAAAGGCTGTTGTTTACCTGGACTTTAGTAAGGCATTTAATAATCTCCCACACTATCCTCCTGGAGAAACTGGCTGCCCATGGCTTGGATAGGAGTACTCTCCGCTGGGTTAAAAACTGTCTGGAGGGCCCAGCCCAGAGAGTGGTGGGGAATGGAGTTAAATCACGTTGGTGGCCGGTCACGAGTGGTGTCCCCCAGGGCTCGGTACTGGGGCCGGTTCTCTTTAACTTCTTTAACAGTGATCTGGACGAGGGGATCGAGTGCACCCTCAGTAAGTTTGCAGACAACATCAAGTTACGTGCCGACCTGCTGGAGGGTAGAAGGGCTTCACAGTGGGATCTGGACAGGCTGGCTGGATGGGCTGAGGCCAGTGGGATGAGGTTCAACAAGGCCAAGTGCCACGTCCTGCACTTGGGTCACAACAACCCCCTGCAGCCCTACAGGCTTGGGGCAGAGTGGCTGGAAAGCTGCCCGGCAGAGAAGCACCTGGGGGTGTTGGTCGCCTGTCGGCTGAACACGAGCCAGCGGTGTGCCCAGGTGGCCAAGAAAGCCAACGGCATCCTGGCCTGTATCAGGAACAGTGGGGTGAGTAGGACTCGAGAGGTGATCGTCCCCCTGTACTGGGCACTGGTGAGGCCCCACCTCGAGGGCTGTGTCCAGTTCTGGGCCCCTTACCACAAAAAAGATGTTGAGGTGCTGGAGCGGGTCCAGAGAAGGGCAACAGAGCTGGTGAGGGGTCTGGAGAGTAAATTTTAGGAGGAGCGGCTGAGGGAGCTGAAAGGGTTATTAAGCCTTGGATTGGGCTGCCCAGGGAAGCGGTTGAGGCACCATCCCTGGAGGTATTTAAAAGACAGGTAGACATAGAGCTTAGAGACATGATTTCCCTATGGTATCTTGAAGGAAGTCATTTGGGAGTACAGAGACGTCTACTCAGAGATCGTCAACCAGGCAGGCAGGACCCCGCAGCAGGCGAGGGGACAGGCAAAGAGGGGTGGGGTGGGGGGAGGCAAAGAGGCAGGTGTGGGGGGATTTACTGGGGGGAAGGCCCCCTGTTAGATTAACCCTTCATGCCCTGCAGGCCTTTGGGCTGCAGCTGGTGGAGATCAACAACAAACACCACACTTACATCCTCACCAGCGAACTGCCCCCCACCAAGGGGGAGAACCTGTGCCAGTCTGTCCCCTCCCGGGGGGGGGGGGATTTTGGGAGGGGGGGCAGACCCTGTTAGACCCTGATCAGGGGGATGACACCCCTCTGCCTCCCCCCAAGGACACCCACACATCCAACCTGGGGGGGCTCCTCATCAAATCATAGAATCATAAAATCATAGAATCGTCTGGGTTGGAAGGGAGCTTTAACATCATCTAGTCCAGCCAGCAACCAAACTGATAAAAACCATCACTAAACCATGTCTCAAACTCCCAAAGCCTCCATGATCCAAACTCCTCGTTTAGAGACCCTCCAGGACCCCTCCCCCAACAAAAATCACACCTCTTCAACACACCCCCTTTCTGCTCATGCTTTTATTTCAGAAAAGGATTTTTAGTTTTAATTATTTTAACCATTTCTCACTTAAACAAAAAAAAAAAGTATATAATAAACGTCTTGTCCTCAGCACTGCATGGCCACCTCCAGTGTCTCTGAAAGCTTCTTGAAGATTTTCTCTGCAAGGACCAAGCTCCGCGGTGCCTGCCTTCCTGCTTGCCTGCCTCTGCCCGGCGCATGCAATGGTATCTGCAGTGGCATCTGTGTCTGCTGTGGCCTCTACGAGGGCACCTGCACCTGCAACGGGAGGGACAGTGGTGTCTCTAACGGTGTCAGTACCGGTGTCTGTGCCTACATTGGTGCCGGTGTCTGTGACGGTATCTCGATGGTACCTGCATGGCTAATTGTACCTGCGTCTGTGCCGGCATCTGTTGGTGTCCCGAGTCTATCTCTGGCAGGAGTCTGCTGCCTGATACGAGTCCGCCTCCCTGTCCGTGTTGGCCTTCATGCGCGCTGCCAGGTGGGAGAGCCTCTGTCCACGGGACGTGCCCTCCAGGCGGAAGAGCTGCTCCAGTAAGGAAAGGCAGCAGCTCTGCCGCAGCAGCCAGGCCAGCCTCTTCCTCCTGCCACGCAAGAGACACTGCTGGGCCCAGAGGCTCTTGCTGCACAGGGCTCAATGGGGCAGGGCCGGGGGAAAGCAGGGCGGCGGACAAGGCAGTTGCACCTCCTCAGAGGAAAGGGAGCTGATGGAGAGAGGGGTGCCGGAGCAGAAGCGGACAAACATAGAAGTGCCGTTGGGGGGAAGCTGACTGCTGGAGAGGGCATGTTGGCACCCTAGCACCAGGGAGACCAAACAAAGCCGGGAACCGGCAGGAAAAGGGGTACGGCCCTCTGAGCTGCCTCGTCTTCACACCTCACCTCCACCCACTGCTCCTTCCCCATGTCCTGGTCCTGCCTCCAGACCCCTGCCCCTCGTCAGCCTCTACTCCCTGTCTGCAGCTCTCTGTTCCAGCCACCACCAGCCCCCACCGCAGCTGACACGTGCCGGCAGACAAAGTCCCAGCTCCAGCTGCTTTTTACGCCAAGGCGTGCTCAGTTGCCATGGCTGCGCACGGTGGGGAGGGAGTACGGGACTCTGTCCTTCCCCACTCTACCCACGCATGGCTCCTTAATGCCTTGGTCCTGCAAGGGCCCTGCGTCAGGTCAGGGGTGGCCTCAAGGCTCAGCCGGTCTGGGCCCGCATGCCTGGGACTGGGTAGGAAATGGCTCTTCCTCCTCTGGGGTCTCAGTTCTGCTTCTTACCGGATCTCCTGCGGAAGGGAGGCTGCTCTTCTGACATAAGTGGCACACGGCAACTTCTCCACCTGAGATTTGACGAAGGCTCCAAAGGAGGTCTGGGGGAAGTGCATTTCGAGCAGGCTCAAAGCCTCCTCGACCATTGTCTTTGCCAACTTTGTGTGGTTCATACGGCAGCAGACCTGCAGAGGAGAAGGGAAACACCCTGACATGGTCGAGCAGCCCAAGAGGCTGCAGGAGTCTGCTGGTGGCTGGAGGGGCCAGGGATATCCCCTGCAGCTGGGGAAGGCATCCAGCTCCATCCCTCGGGAGACCCCCCCAGATCTCCCCGTCTCTTTACCTCCCCTTTGAGGCTGAAGAAAGTGGCCTCTTCGAAGCAGGCTATCACAGTCGCTTTCGTCTTCCTCAGGACCTCCACCTCATTCAGCTTCATGAGGGCCTTTGCGCAAGCAGACGGAGAGCAGGTGAGTGTGGGTGCAGAGCCCATGGCCGGCCTTATCCTCCCCCATTGCCTCTGGCCTCTGTCTTACCAGGGCCTGTTTCTCCCCCTGGCGATGCCCGCCCAAACACAGTCACGCTGGCTCAGAGCACAGGCACCAGTGATCTTTCAGACCCCCTCCCTGCTAATGCCCCTCGCGCTCAGGCCACGCTGGCCTGTGTCTCTGTCCACAGAAGAGGCAAAGCGGAGGAAAAAGTTGGTCTCTGACCCCAGCATTTCCCTTCCAAGGCCCCCTCAAGGCAGGCCCTACGGCAGCGGTGACGTTGTCCTGCCCAGAGCCAGGCCACGGAGAGGACTCCGTGCACAGTGGGTGCTAGCAAGTGAGGCAACTCACCATGTAAGTGTCGGAGACGTGCAGGTAGCCAGCCGCAGACTCCAGAAGGTAGTAAAATGCTCGGCCAGCATCGCCCGCTGCCAGGCAGTGCCAAGCCAAAGGCACCAGCACCGATTCCACGACGGCTTGGCAGGAGCAATTGCCGTTGTTCTTCCTGTTGGTCCCACTGGGAAGCTCTGTTGTCTGTTTGTGCTCTGCCACACTACAGTTCCCCGGGGAAGAAGAGAGCAAATAATACACCGGCATCAGCCAGACTGGTCTTTCTCCCCACAGAGATGACACCAAAGCAGAGCACGAGCCCATGGGCAGCCGAGCCTCCTACAGGTGCTTTGTAGGTAGGGAGAAAGAGGCAAGCTGGGCTTTTTATTACCTCCCACAGGCAAATCACCCGGCTCCCCAGGGTGGCTTTTCCCCTGCACATTTTGTCGTCCTACTCTCTAGAAACTGGAAAGCAAGGCCTGCTCCAGTGTAGTGTGACCATCACTCAAAGCTTCCTTGAGCACAATCTCATCTCCATGGCCATCTACTCCCAGCTCCCACCACACAGAAAGCTTCTTCCCTAAGCTAGAGTCACAACCGGCAGCCAAATGCCGGCGCTTCCTTGGTCTCCTCTGGAGAGCCTGAGCTCATGGCCTTTACAAAGAATCAAACCCTCTCTGCTCACCCCAAATCTTCCTCTGTGAAGACCTGCTTCTCTGCAGCATCTGCAAAGAAAACAGGGAGTTAGACACCTCCTCGCCTCCCCCAGGGTAAGAGCCACCCTCCCTCTCCCAGTGGGCTTGCAGGGACCCTCGCAAGGGTGCCGACACGCTGAGGACGGTCTGTGGTGGTTGTCCTCAGCTCCTGGGCTCGTCCCTGGCAGACCCACTCCCAGCCCATCCCCAGCACACCCCCCTGGGCTCCTGCAGCGCCCGGGCTGCAGAGCACGGAGCAGAGCGTACCCCTAGTGGAAAGGATCCTCTCCCTCCTCAGCTGCTCTCCGGCCAGCACCAAGGCCTCCCAGCTGCAAGAGTCGCCCTGGTCAGCAGGGTCCCAACAGCTCCCTCCCTCCTGGCTGCTGGTGACGGCGAAGCGGTGGAAGGCCACGAAATCCCCTTGGCCGCAGCTCTTGCATCTGTGTGCGTGCCGCTCCAGGAAGACGGCACACTTGCGGTGCAAGGCGACCCGCTGTCTCTCAGGCCACAGTTCGTAGGCGGCCTCCTGCAGCAGTGGGACACAGAAGGCCAGAGCACCAGATGGCTGCTCCACGGTCCCCGTGCTCCGAGAGGGCCTCTGCACACCTGCAAAGCAAGGGGCCTTGGCATCAGCCCAATCAGCCGTCCCCACAGGGCCATGAGGGTCACGCTGTGGTGGGCACCCTTGGCAGCAACCCTGCGCTGCTGCACACCCAGCCTTGAGCACGGGGCGAAAAAGCCCAGCTGGCCTTGCTGGCGCTAGCCCAGCCCTGGGGACACGGGGCTCAGCTGCGCTCCAGGCAGGAGCCGGGCGTGTTGCTGCCAGCCAAAGCAAGCCCCAGCCAGTGCTTTCTCCGGGCTCTTGGCAAGGCAGTCCCCAGCCTCCTGAGCTTCCTCCAATGCCACAGGAGAATCCAAGGTGAAAAAAAGCCTGTCAAAGGCCCCGGGGCACTCTGCAGGGCATCTTTGATCTGGAGGCTGTAGGCGGCTGGGAGAGGATGGCAGGGACTCCACAGGCCCTCCCATGCCTGCGTGATGAGCAGCGCTTGGAGGCAGGGGAGCAGAAGCACTTGGGAGGGCGCTTGGTGGGAACTTCCCTCCGGCGCAAAGCTAGTGGGCTTTGTGACTGACCTGAAAGGTCTTTGACCAACCCATCCCACACAGCCATGCCTGCCTGAGCTCCAGCCACCCATCACAGTGGGAAAGCGTACCATGACCCGGGGAGCCCCGCCGGACACAGCTGGGAGCTCCCTTGTCCACCGTCCTGCTACCACTTACCACTCTCTGCCTGCCAAGAGGTGGCTGGCCCCTCAGGAGGATCTTGCACATCTTCTGGCGCCTCCCTGGTTTTCAGCCACTTCAGGATTTTGTCCCTCACCAGCATGTCCAGCAGGTGATTCATCTGCTCCTTGACCTCCACGGGAAGGATGTGCGAGAGCAGCTGGGTGGTAAACACCGGCCCGATGACAGCTGCAAACTTCAAGATCACCTGCTTCAGCAGCTTCATCTGATCCATCTGAGCCAGCGCAATCTCTGTGAAGAAGCAGCAACACATCTCTCTTGCCTCTTCCCCATGCTGAGGATGGAGAGGCTGGAAAGGTTCAACACGAGACGGGGTAGACTTTGGCCTCCTCTCCCCAGGCCTCCTCGGAACCCCTGGGCAAGGGAAACCCAGGGTGGGCATCTTCAAAATGGCTCCTCCCCTGATGGACTCGCAGGCCACAAGGCCTGGGGTTAAGTGAGAGACCCACATGCTCCCCCACCCAGGGTGGAGAGGGCAGGACCCAGCTGGTCCGTGCATCCCAGGATGCGCCCTACCAGATCTGGAGTAGGTTTGTGCCCAACAGTGCACTCTGAGAGCTTTCCCCACCTCACAGGTGGACTCAGAGCTTCCCACAACGGTTTCCTTCACTTGGCCAGGCTTTCTATTGGTTTGGATGAAGTGCCTTGAGGCCAGCATTAGCTGGGGCACTTAAAAAGAGAACAGCAACGTAGAAGCCACGTTCAAAGTTGGGACAGGGGCAAGTCAAAGCTTTTTCCCAGCAAAGGATTTGTTTCTGTGAGAAAAGGGGGCCATTTTAGTGTTGCATGATCACCTTTTCTCTCCTGCCTGCTGATGGAAAGCAGCCAGCAGGCTCACAGCTGGTCCACAGCCAGAGGGGAAAGCGGCTGCCCGCAGCCCCAGGCCTCTTTCTGGTGGGACCGGAGCCCCCTTCCACGCCGAGAGGGTGACTGCGGCACACGGATGCCCAGCCTCCCTCCAGCCCATGCCCTGCGAAGGGGTCCCAGCACGGCCGTCAGCCGCAGAGCGGCGCTCGGCCCCTCACCTTTCAGGGGGACGGGCAGCACGGTGTTCTCCAGGTTCACACCTGGCCTGATGGTGCAGACCCTGCCACCACTCATCCTGTTGGAGCAGCTGGTTGCTGGGACAGATGAAGCCTTCACTGCAGATGAAGAGAGCGAGAGAGCACCAATATAGCAATTGCAAAGTGACCTGCGGCTCGCAAACGTTTCCAAATGCACCTGGCATGGGACAAGTTCCACCTGGCATGGTCCAGTGCGCGTGCACGGGCCTGCCTGCGCTGAATGTGCTCGTGAAGCCAAGCAAAACCGTTTCCACTACAAGCCTTTCTTTGCACAGCCCTTCCAAAGATGTTCTGCCTTCAGAGCAGCTTTCCCACACCCTCCTCCAGCCAAGGCTCCCAGACTTCCAAGGGGGCGACTGAATGCCCTGGGGCAGAAAGCAGCAGCATTGCTGCCTCCAACATTGCAGCGCAACCTCCACAGCCAGGGAAATTGCAGGTCATAATGCAAAATGTAGCCTCGGTCCTGGCGCTTCCCAAGGCCACGGCACTCTGGCTGGCATTGCTCTCTCGGGTGGCATCGCCACCATTCTCTTCTGTTACCAGCACCCTTGTGGATCGGATTTATGGTTTCGCACTCAAGTTCCCCGGGCCTGTCCCTCACCTCAAGGGTTGTTCTCAAGTGAGCTAGCATTTGGCCAAGATAAATTCTGTGCCCATCAGAATGCCTAAGAAACACCAGGAACACGTGTGCTCCAGAACGATTTCCCTTGTGTTTTAGTCCTGCAACCCCCGCCCCAAGAATGTCAGCCCCTCCAAGCCCCAGAGGGGCTCGCTAGCCCCTTGCTTTGGTACAGCAAGGCGCAGAGGAGCCCACACCTCCGCCAGACCAAGTTCAGCCCTGCTGCAGGATCTGACTCTGCCCAGACCCACGGGGGCACGACGGAGCAAGACTGTGCTGCTCAGAATGCCCCACAGCAGCTCGCTAGTTGCAGCAAAGGTGCTTACTGATCAGGCTCTCCCAGTCCTCCTCTGCTTCTGGCCTCCAGGGGCAGAACGAGAGCATGTTGTTGGAACGAAGGCAGCGCAGCAGCTCCTCGCAGTAATATGGGATCCCCGAGCTTCTCTGCATCAGGAACCTGCACAGGAGCAGAACTGGCAGTGACGACCACAAGGAAAGTCAGGTGAAACACAGCTCAGTTGGGCGGCCAGTCACTCGAGTAGTCACTCATCTTCGTCACAGCTACAGCTCACTTTGGAAAGGGACCATCCTCCCGCTGCCTTGGGCTTTTGGGCCCCCAGAACCTCCAGCCGTCGCTGAAGTCCGTGGGAAAAGACTTGCGGGCAATGCCCAAAGGCAAGCCCTGCCCTTCTTCTCCTCAGGAGCCCAGACCCTCTCTGGCAGCAGGGCGGACTCTGCCCCAGTGAATCTCCCCCACAGCCCGGCCACCCACACCAAGGCCTTTCTCTCCACACCCTGACACGCCTGGGCTCGGGACTCCACCTCCTTCCTCCCTGGGCCACAGCGAAAGGCTGACACCTCCCAGGCTTTGGGTCTTGAAGTTGCCCACTCTCAGCTCACACTTGCCAGGCTGAGGCAGAACAAGCCACCCACGTCTGGTACTCGCTGGAGTCAGTGATGCTCCCAGTGCCCTGCACTCCCTATCCTTGGGGCGGGGGTGTGTGTGACTCCCCACCATGGCCGGAAGAGGTTCAAGCCCTCAGGCAGAGCTTCCCTGCCTCCAACTCACCTCACCAGATCCCTGGAGATGCGGAACACTCCAAGGTCCTCACAGACTTTCTGCACCACAGCTGAAACTTTCAGCTTGTCCAGATGAACATAGGTGAATTTTTGGGACATTGTGCCATCAGCTGCAGCTTTGCGAAAGCTCTCTGTTCTCACGTAGCCTGGGGCTAAGCTCATCACCATGAAGAGGGAGACGTTTTGGAGCATGGCTGACATGATGCTCCAGGAGGCAGGGTCGATGAAATGGGCATTGTCGATGACAAAGATGCCAAATTCTCCTCCAAGCGTCTGAAAAAAGCAGGTTGCTCTGAGGGGAATCCAAGAGATCCTCAGTTGTCTTCCAGGGGAGGAGATTTAGTCTCTGTCTCTTGAGAGGATGCTCTGAAATCTCTCCCCAACCACTTCCCTGCTCGCAAGCTTCCTGACTCTTAATTTCTTTGAGACTGTAGGGTCACACCTAACACCACTTGCCCTGCAGAAGGAGGGAGCTTGGGCAAGGGAACCCAGAAGACGTTTTCCTCCTCCCGAGCACACCTTACAGGAGGAAAGCCATTGGATGTGTTTGTGGGGCTGCAGGGGCAGGTGCGGGGCGAAGGCTTTCTCGGGCCATGATGGGCAATGACCCACGCCTGTGGTCCCCATGCTATGGTGGGACAGAGTCCGCAGCCGGTAGGGTTGTTCTGCTCTGGTCCAGGAGGAAGGAAGGAGGAATGCCTACCTTCTCCAGCACTTTTTCCCAGGTCGAGTGCAATTCTGTGTTCCTTTCAGTTTCACTCATCTCACGAACCTTGTCCGAAACGGGAAACTGGCCAGAAAAGCAGAGTCAGGGAGAAACATGGCTGCGGGGCTCGGCATACCTCCCCATCCCCAGCACGCAAGAGCGCAGAGCCCACCGCCTCTGCTGGCCTTGGCACCTGACCTCTCCCCAACGCAGGGACAGGGAGCCACAGGCGGGACTCCATCCAGAGCCTAAAGCCAAGGCCCTCTGCTGAGGGTCTCTGCAGAGCTGGGCCTTGGGCTGGGCTGAAGAGCTGCTCCTCTGGCTGTGGGAACCTTGGGCTGGCTGGAGCAGAGCCCTCACACAGCGCTGACCTCGGCACGAGGTCAGGAACAGCCTCTCTCCAGGGTGCTGAACAAGGCACCGGGCACTGCGGATGCAGCGCAGGACACAAACTGCCCACAGACAGGGAGCCCAGGGATAGGAAATGTGTGCTGTGACCCCCGCCATTCCCACCCTGGAACTAAGGCACTCCCAGCAGCGTGCCCACACAACCTCAGACCCAGACAATCTCGGGAGAGGCCCCTGGTTCTCACCTCGACAAGGAAAATGTCATTGAGGAGGCAATAGCTGCTCTCGTCGATTGTCCCTTGCAGCTTTCTCTTCAGCAGGCGCTGCCTGTCGCTGCACGACTCACAGTCCTGGAGGCCCAGGGCCCTGGCCATCAGCATACGGAGGGCAGAGAAGGACTGCCTCGCGTTGATCTCCAGCAGCTCCACGGACACCACCCTGCCGCGCAAAAGCAAAAGGGACTGAGATCCCCTTCTAAGACAAGAGGGGCGGAGGTGCCTTTTGGGGCCAGCTCTTCAGCCCCCCCATCTCCAAGTGCTTCCCAGAGAAGGCCACGCTTTTCGCTCCTCCTACGAGAAAGGGCACAGAGGGGCAGTTGCTGCCAAGCCACCACGAGAGTCGGGTCCAGACCCTGTATCTCCACAGCGCTGGCCCAGGTCTCCCTATGTGCCCCCTGCAGAGGAACTCACGGGGCTACGAGGCAAGGATGGGGCAAGTGGCGAGTCTGCCGTGGGGCTCCAGACCTTAGCAGTCTGCCTGCCAGACCACAGCCCCCCCTGTGCTCCTTCTGGGAAACAGGCAGAGGGTAAGCAGGGCTTCTGAGAAGGGCCGCCCTGCTGTCTGTTGGGTCTAGAGTCAGATCAACAGCACTGAGCTTGGGCTCTTCCCTGCTGCCTGTGCCTGTCCCAGAGGGGAAGGAGGAAAGGCCGTGGCTCCAGAAGCCACCTCCAACTCCCCAAAGAGGCAGAGGTGGGAGCAGGGTACGCAGGTGCTCCTCGGCAGCATCTCCTGGGGACTTTGTTGGGAGGCTGCAGTCCAAGGGCCAGGTGCACTGGCAGAGGGGCTGGAGCATTCCACGGCTGTCAGGGGATGGGCAGGGGTGGTGTCCCAAAGCTAAAGGTCAAAAACCTGTACCTGTGGCCAGCGGCCTGGCCTAGAGAGGCCAGTTCGGTAAGTAAGTGGCTCTCTCCAGAGTCCGCCGTGCCCTCAAACGCCAGGATGTTCCTTTGGCCTAAATCCCTACAGGTTTTCAGGCATCTGAAAAAGAGCTCAATCTCCTCCCAATCTATGAAGACAAACAAGAAAACCAGCTGCTGGGGCGTGCTGAAAAGCAAAGAGCCGTCCCTTTGGCGGGCACCCTCCACCGCAGCTTCCCTCCCCACCACCACATCCACCAGCCTGCCGACACCCCGGCCTCCTTCCCACCCACCCATGCTTGGGCACCTCTGCCTTCCTCAGAGCGGTCGCAGGCCCACCTGCCCCACAGCGCAGCTCCCCTGCCCTCTGCCCTGCCCCGCTGCCCTCCCCTCCCACAGGCACAGAGATTCCGCCGGCCCCGTGCCACTCCCCACAGGGATCCAGTACAAGACTGGAAGGGATGGTTGGAGTCGGTTCAGGCAGCTGCCTCCCAAACAGACTCAGAGCATCTCCTCGCTGTACCGTGAGCCGCACAGCACTTCCCAGTAGCTAAGGCGGCATCTTCAGGCCTGTACTGGTTTGGGCTGGGCTAGAGCCAATTTTCTTCAGCAATAGCTCACTTGGTGCCATGTTTTGGATTTGTGACCAAACATCGCTGTTGGTAACACGGCGATGTTTTAGTTATCGCTGAAGAGTGTTTGTGCAGCATGCGGGCCTTTTCCATCTCTCACGCCGCCCCGCCAGCGAGCAGGCTGGGGGTGCCCGGGAAGCTGGGAGAGGGCACAGCCCCCACAGCTGACCCCAACTGCCCAAAGGCCTATTCCAGACCAGCTCAGCAAGAGAAGCTGGGGGAAAGAAGGAGGAAGGGGGGACGTTCAGAGTTATGGCATTTGTCTTCCCAAGTCACCGTCACACCCCTACGGGGGTTAACGCACCGCAGAGCCCAAAACATTTGGCAAGACACCGAGTGATTAAAGGCATCCTGTGTGTCCTGACATTTGCATGTCTACGCCCAGATGCTGCCAAGAAAGGAGCTCTGAGGAGTGCACTGGGGAGAACCCACCACCAAAACTCTCCGTCAGCCTGGCAGCAGGAAATCTCTATCTTGATCCCAAAGACGGGGACCAGTTCAGCCTGCAGGCTGTGAGCAGCTCCACGGCTGAAAGGGACCTTCGTACCAGGTCTGGAGCATGGCAGAGAGCACCAAGCACCTCACCTTGCTTTCCACCCCAAAGACCTCAAGCAAGGAGCGACCAAGACAGGCGGTGCTTCCGTAGGGCTGCTGAAGGCGACACCATCCCTGCAAAAAGCCTCTCCCTTCCCAGCGCGGCACTAAAAGTTACCAAGGGAAAGAACCTGGGGTTCAGAAGAGCAAAGCGTTCTCCACTTACTCAGCAAGGGGACGTTCTCTGACCTCTTCATGGTAAGGCCCAACTCAAATACGCTAGAAGCGGGGGAAAAGAAAACACAAATCAATTAGCTGGTGAGAAGCCAGGGCACCTCGAGAAGCAGCCCAGCATGGCGGGGAAGGATGTGCTCCTCGGGGACCTGCTTTTCTTTCGAGCAGCGTGTTATCCCCTGCATGCTCTCCCAGACAAAGTTCAAGCTGACACACTACGACAGCTTCAAGCATAAGGAAGCCCAATGGCCATGGCAGGACAGGAGAACATATCAAGAGTCCATCACCAGAGGCCAAACCCTGAGAAATAGAAGACGTGAAAGAAGCCGGGGTGTGCTGTTGGCTAACAGACAGCTTTACCACGTTGGCCAAGAACACCAAGGCTCTTTGAAAGGAGGACTTGTGTCCCTGAATGGGTTGGGATGCCAAGCACCTGGCCCCTTTGGCTCAAGTCTTCCAGCAGTTGCAAGAGATGGGAACGGCTAACCCTCAAACGGCCAAATCCTGGCCCAGAAGAAGAGCTGAGATTTCCGCAGAAAGACATGAGGAAGAGTGTCCCGATGGGCCACCTTTCCCCACGGGGACCAGACTGGCCCAAAGCTTCTAGCTTGGAAGCAGCTGGCACAAAGCCTCCTTGGGTCAGCATTGCCAGGGCGCATGGTGGAGCAAGCACAGCATGGAAAGCACATGTCCTGGTTTGAGGTAAAACAGAACTAATTTTCTGTTCAGTAATTTTTCCTGTTTGGCTGGGCCTCTTCTGACTGACTAAACTCTGAAATTAACGGCATATTGTTCAGAAACTGCTCGCTCTCATAGTGATAAGACCTGATAATACCAAGGAATGGTATGCAGAGAGGCCCTTGCTTATACTTATCGCTATAACAACCAAGGTCAGGTAAATTTGTTATTTGCCCCATTGGAGGGTCGGAAGCAGAAAAGCGTGGAGGGGTCACACCTGTGGGGAGGAGCGGACAGGACAGGTGACCCAAAACTGACCAACAGGGTATTCCATCCCATCTGCATCATGCTCAGTATAAAAGCTGAGGGATCAAAGGGTCAACTCTCTTCCTTCAATGGCCGACATCTGAGGAGGACCCTGTCTGTTCGTCTGCCTTTGATCCCGATCCAAGCAATCCTGACTCCAGATCCGGAATCCAGCTCCTGTCCATCGCCGAGTCCAGCCTGGGACTTTCCCCTGTGCCTGCTGGTGATGTGATCATCACCCTGGGAGCTTGATACAGTTTTGTATATACTGTATATTTTTTTTTTCCTTTTTCCCTTTTTTTAAATTATTTATTATTTCATTATTTATTAATATTTTCATTAACGTAGTTTGTTTTTTTCTAAACTCATAAATCTCTTTTATCTCTTCCTCTCCTCTCTTTTCCTTGGGGGGGGGGGGGGGGGGGGGAGAGGGGCCATCTGTCGCTCTGATTGGTTAATCTGGTCAAAACCACGACAGCACAGCACAAAGCCATCTGGATAGAGCCCACAAGCCCAGGTTGTGTCTACCAAGACAGAGAAACCTTCCCTGTCCCTGTGCTTCCACCCCCACTCTCTCAGGGGAGAGAGGCAAAAAGCCTGCTACGCCAGGGCTTCCCACTGTCTCAGCCACAGGGAAGAGAGACCAGCACGCTCTCCCTCTTTGCTTGCCAAGGCTGCAGCCTTGGTGCCACCGTCACCTCATCCAGCCCTCTCAGAGGACACTCACCTCTCCTTGTATTGATACACAGGTCCAGGCTGGCTGAGGCCTTTCATCTCCCTCTCTGGCAGCTTCCTGAAGTAGTCAGAGGGCAGCCGAGAGGCGGCGTAGGTGACAGCATCACAGGACACCAGCCCAGGGTAGTGCACCATCATCCGGGCTGCCAAGTTCACCTTCTGGCCAATGACTGCCAGAGAGAGAGCACGCGTTAGAGAGAGAGAGAACATGCCTTGGTGTGCCTGTGCCACCAGCCCCACAGCACCCTTCCAGGCCAATGGCTGCTTCACCTCCAGCACAGGCCAACCCCACGGTGGGCTCAGCAGAACCCAGGCCAACAGCCGCCCACAAAGCCCATTCTCCTGCCCCGGGCCAGGACAGCTCTGCTTCAGCAGGCCCACAGCAGCCTCCCATGCCCCAGGCACCCCCTCGTACCTGTGTATTCGTGCCTCAGAGGGTGGCCAATGACGCCGCAGAACGTCGTCCCACTGGTAACTGCCACAGACACTGCCCTGGTACACAGGGAAAGAGCGGGGCTTCAGCAGCGCCCCGGGCGCAGTCCTGCCCGCCTGGCTTCATCCCTTCCCACACCTCCCCTAGGCACCAGCCCAGGCCACCGGCTGTCCTGCCCTGCCAGCGTGGGTCTCGGGGATGTGGAGAGCTCAGGGGCGACACATACGCCAGTTGCAAGGGACAAGGAACAGGGGCAGAGTACGCGCAGGGCCACAGCCCTCTCGTGAGCAAAGAGGAAGGGAAGAAGGCACCCGCCACGTCACCACCTGCAATGACAGCAACTGGAGATCAGGTGGCCAGACCCCATGGTCCTGGGTTCATGGGCCAGTGGCCCAGAAGGGCCTGCCTCTGGCACCAAGGGCCTCTGAGCCCTTGCCAGGGCTCGTTCCAGCACGGTGGCCAGCAGGGTGTGCTTGGAGGGACTGCGCCTGGCTGTCGTGGGCTAAGCCCAGGGGTTGCCGGACACCTCTCAGGGCACTGCCTCCTTCCTGCCAGCGACAGGGGAGGGCAAGCGAGAAGGCACATCTCTTTCTGGTGAGCCCCCTTGCACCCCCCGACCCCGCCACACACTCACTCTCTTTCCCCAAGCGTGGTGGAGCACGCCTTGAAGATCTGCAGAGCACACTGCAAGGCGCGAATGCTCTCGGAGGGCAGCTTGTTTCCAGCGAGTCCCAGTACACACAGGAACGTGCAGCCCTGCCGAGGACAAAGGCAGCGCATCTTGCTACGATGCCCAAGAGGGAGTCTCTCCCTCGTGCTCACTGCCCACCCACTCATGCTTGGGGGAGGCGATTGTTCACACTCACTTTATCAAACAGGAGGACTTTGTTGATTTTTCCCTTGTGAGGAGAGAGGATTTCTACCATCTTGCTGCTGGCAGCGTTGAGGATCGTGCTGAGACTCCTTGTGCTGATACCTGCAGGAAGCTGCAGCCGGATGAAGATGATGGTGACTGGCCGTAGCTCAGAGAAGAGCTCCAGTGGCACTTCTTCATCAAACTGGAAGACAAGAGCATGACGGCTTCACCAGCCTGCCCTCCTAGGGTCTCACTTCCCACACCAGGTACGGAGGGAGAGCAGGCTCACTGGCCATAGCGGGTACTACCAGAGGAAGGGATAAATCCACCCCAGCAGTGGTGACTTTGCCATACCTTCCTGAGAACATTGTCTGGTATGTACTTCCTATACTCCTTCTCCGCATTAGGATCACTGGGCAAGAGAAGAGCTGGCCTCATGGCACCTGAGGAGAGAAAATGCAAGTGGTCGCTGGAGGGATGGGACTAGGAGCTGTTTCAAAGCAGGGGCTGGCCCTGGAAACAGGGGAGAAAGAGTCTTCTGCGTTTGCCCATGTGGCCACCTCCAGATGCTGAGGGCAGAGCTGGCCCCCCTTGGGAGGAGGATGTAGCAGCAGCGACTGCCCCAAGAGGTCCAAAAGCAGGAGTGCCAACTGACAGGGGGAAGAGGGAGGAGGTGGTTCCTCTCTGGCCCCTGAAGCAGCCAGGTCCCACCTTTTGGGGCAACCACAGAACAAGGGCAAGATGGCACTCACCTTCCCCTTCCGCGCGGTGGCTCAGTGGGTCTTGTACAAGCTTGCGTAAAGAGTCTTCGCATTCTGGCCAAGACATCGGATCCATGCCCATAACCTGAAGACACACAGAATGAAATCACTACCACTGGCCTCCCCAGGAGTCCCAGGGGACAGACCCTGCCCTCCACAGCCACTGCCAAGGAAAGGGGAGAGGAAGCCCCCCTGGCTGGCTGGTACAGCAGTGCCTCCTCAGAAGCACCGGAGCTGGGCAGCCATTATCCAAGCATCCCCCAGCTGTCAACCACAGCTCCGTGGCCCACAGGAGCTGTGGGCTGGTGGGGCTAAAACCCTTCTGGAGCCTCCTGACCCCTCAAACCAAGCAAGTCCAGCCCACAGTTACGCCTGAGATGGGAGGACAAGAGCTTCAGCTGCCTGCCCACTTTCCCACAGCTATGGCTTTCCCACAGCTTTTGCCCACAGCTATGGCTCTCTGCACATTCAGCTCCTCAGCCTTTGGACACCTCCCTCCTTCATGTCCAAGTCCAGCTCCTCAGAATGGCGGCTCTAGAGGCCGTCCCGTCCACCCACCTTCACAGCTCTTTCGTCTGCAAGATGCTTAGTCCTGAGCCGGTGCTGCTCGCAGAGCTCCCAGGCGGTAGCTGAGAGGACAATGTCACCTGCACCTGCAAGCTCTTCGGCCTCATGAATTTCAGCCAGACTGCGGCCAACAATGCAGAAATACTGCCGCCTCCTGTCTCCAAAAATCAGGAGGTCCATGGCCCCTGCAGAGATCCCTGGTGAGAGGGAGACGGAGAAGCAGTACTGACACAGGGAACGTTTTGAGCTCTGCAGCCCCCAGCATCTCAGCTGCTCAGAAGCCAGTCTGAAGCCCAGCAGGGAGACAGGCATCATGGAGGGGTAGAGCACGCTCCGTCCTATTTGGGGGGACACCCGACACAGGTCCCCGAAACAGACAACAGAGTCAACATTGAGAATGTGTTGAGAGTGCCGGGCATCTTACCCAGCTGACTGCCCCAGAAGCCCAGAAAACCAGTGGCCTGGACCACCGCCTGCTCCGTTTCCATGCAGGTAGGTTGGAGCTGTCTGCTGGAGAAAACCCAACAGCCTGCAAAAGCCCTTCTCGCAGGTGAAAGCCAAGCAGCTCCCCTTTGCTCTTTGTGAAAGGCAGAGGAGAACCCAGCAGGGGAAAGGATGCAAAGCTGCCCCCGCCTGAAGAAACGAAAGGATAACAACCTCCCTCAGATGTCTGTGCTAAAGCAGACATTCAAAGATCCTAAGACTCGATCTGACACCCGCTCTGCCTTTAAGCTTCCTCTGCATCTGCGGACACGCACAAACCCAGCAGTCTCAGTCTCCCATCCCTGCTTTGACTGCAGTTGGACCCCTGAACTCTCACCGGAGATGCTTTCCTTTGGCACTAGCCCCAGTGGGGATCCCCACATTCCCTGCTGGTGAGAAGCTCCCTGTGGCACAGCAGAGTGCCACGGATCTGCGTCTGGCACTGCATCCGTACCTATCTTCAGTTGGACCTCCTGGCCCACGTCCGTCTCACGCCTTCTATACTTCTTCTGGATCTGCTGGCTACAGTGCAGCACCAGGCTGATGGTCCTGGCCAGCTCCTGGGGTGGTGTTCTCCACAGCACCAGCACAGCGTCTCCTAGGGAAAGTGAGGGAAGGTCGAGGCTCTGCGGAGACCTGGCTCTCCCCGACCTATGCTCAGTGGCAGGGACAGCAGAAACCAGCTGACATGCGGAGGAAGATGGGCTCGTGGGCGGCCATCGTCCTGGAGGACACCCCATCGCGGGCACGGGGACACCTCTCCTCTCCCAGGCAGCCCCAGCTGCAGCCGGCAGCGGTGGGAGTCCCTGCCCCGAGCACTCCTCTGCAGCTGCAGCACACCAGGGACTCCCTCTCCCCTGCTGGCTTGGTTGCCCCAGCTCCGCCATCCCCAGGGCCTCCCTGCCCCTCACCACCGCCCTGACACACACCTTGGGCTAAGCTTTCTCGGGGGTCTCCTCCTCTGGAGGCTTCCTTGCCCCCACCCCCAGCCCAGGGCCCTACAAGCCGGGGCAGAGAAAGGGGAGCCACAGCCCTGGCTAAAGCCAAGCCACAGGCAGGCCCGGGGGGACAGAGACGACCGGGAGAGAGGCCACTGCGGGGGGTGTGCAGTGGCCAGCAGCGGGTTCCAGGTGCTGCACAGAGCCTCTGGAGAAGGAGAGCAGAGCAAACAGCCGTCCAAACAGGTAAATGCTGCCCATCAGCACACATGGGCATCGTTGTCCCAAAGACCTACCGGCAAACTTCAAGATGTCTCCTCCAAAAACCAGGAACTCTGCAGACAGAGGGAAGAAAAGGAAGAGTCATGCAGACACCTTCTTCCAGAAGCCACGGAGCAAGCCCCCCTCAAAGAGCAGCACCTGCACAAGGGTGCACCGTAGGGCACAGCTCAGGAAAGCATCGCTCCGGCCTCTCTCCCAGGCTCACAGTGGTCACTGCCCTGGTACCCACACAGCAGGCAGGGAGGCAGCCACCAGACCTAGGAAAGGTGGAGGCTGGAAGGGACCTCTGGGGTCCATCTGGTCCAACCCTGCTGCTCCAGCCGGGCTGCACAGAGCCAGCTGCCCAAAACAATGGCTGATCGTTCCTGAATAGCTATAAGCAGGGAGACTTCAGAACCTCCCTGGGCAACCTCTGCCAGTGCCCTCACAGTCAAAAAGTGTTTCCTGACCCACGGAAGGAACCTCCTGTGTTTCAGTGTGGGCCTGCGGCGTGGCCTCTGGTCCTGACACTGGGCACCACTGGGAAGAACCTGGCTCTGTCCTCTTTGCAACCTCCCTTCAAATTGTAGATGCATTCCTAAGGTCCCCCCCTGAGCCTTCTCTAAGCCAACCAGTCCCAGCTCTCTCAGCCTTTCCTCGGAGCACAGATGCTCCACACCCTTCATCATCTTTGAGAACTCTTGCTTTGCTCTAATAGCGCTGCCAAAGGGGTGGCCACAATGTGCTCACGGTCAGCTCAGGAGGGTCAAGGTTTTCCCTGTGGAAAGGGGCTCGTGAGGGTCTCACACACGCACAGGTCAGAGCCAGCACCCTCAGGTCACTGGCGCTGGCACTTGCTGGGTGCCCTCGGCCTGCGCTGGGCCCTGACGCAGCACGGAGCCGGCTGCCCACGCCAGAGGCACCCAGGGGGCTGCTGAGAAAGCGGGTGCCTCCTCGGCCACAGTGGGGAGCAGAAAGAGCCCGCACTGGTCCTGACCCACCAGCAGACCCTGGCTGCTCTCGCTGTTCCTCGCAGAAAGCCCCAGCCCTGCCGAGGAGGCAGGACCAGGCTGCCCAGCATGGCTGCCTTCACCCTCCACCATCATGGCCCGATGCCAGACAGTCCTGCAGCACGGATCTTACCTTCCAAAATATCACACAGGTAGTCATTGAGGGTTTGTGCCAGCTCATCAGCGCCTCTGTCCGTGCCGCTCTTCTGGACGAATTTCTCAGTCAACGCCGTGAAACCTGTAACAGGGACACGCAGAAATCAGGAAATGCCCATGTGGGCCAAGGGACCCGGCAGCACTTTCCACCCTGCCCAGCCCGAGAGCCTGTGGGGACACCTTCCCATGCCCGGCTCAGTGCTGGTGGCAGCAGGGGTTGGCTGCCCAAGACAACCCATCCTGCCCTCTGAGTCTTCTGTCACAGCAGAAGACCTCAGCAGCGACAAGACGGCCACTCTGTCCGAGGGGCTCCAAAGGGCCTGGTGTGTCCCAAGACGGCGCGTGTCCGTGGCTGCTCCTCCCTGCTCCCCCCACCTGAGACATCCGCAAAGAGCAGCACTCCGTGGACAGTCTGAGTGGCGTCGTTGCTCCTGAGGGAGCTGTCAGCAAGCAACGAGGGGAGGAAAGCTGCTGCTTTCTCCAGGCCTGAGTGGTGATAGTTCCTCTCCCAGGCAGAGGCCATCGTCAGCCCTGTGGCACACGGGGCACCTCAGGAGAAGACAGCCGTGCCCAGCTGCGGCGAGGACAAGGACCTCACCGCACAGTGCCAGCTGCACACTGAGCCCCGGGCCTCTGTGCGGGATGACTGGCCCTCTGCCCTCACAGGTCACAATCGGAGGGCGGTGGCCCCTCAGTTGGTCATCGCTTACCCGCCAGTTGACCTCACGTGTCACAATCGGCTCAGAGCGACATCCTCCGTCTGTCACTGCCTGCTGAGCAGCTGCTGCTGTCCCCCGGATTCACTCTTTCAAACAGAAAGAATCAGCTTTCACAGCTCCGGCCTCCAATATTCCAAACATCCAGAGCTGACTCCCACAGCCAAGGTGGCAGCCAGAACAACTCTTGCTTTCTTTCAAGGACTCTGGGAACTACTTGCATTGCCACCCAGACTTTGGGGCTGCGGGCTTTCCTGGCCACTCTATCCTCAAAAGCACCTTTTCTCATATTTCCCAGCACCGGCCTCCAATATGCCGAACATCCGGAGCTGACTCCCACAGCCAAGGTGGCAGCCAGAACAAGTCTTGTTTTCTTTCAAGGACTCTGGGAACTACTTGCATTGCCACCCAGACTTTGGGGCTGCGGGCTTTCCTGGCCACTCTATCCTCAAAAGCACCTTTTCTCATATTTCCCAGCACCGGCCTCCAATATGCCGAACATCCGGAGCTGACTCCCACAGCCAAGGTGGCAGCCAGAACAACTCTTGTTTTCTTTCAAGGACTCTGGGAACTACTTGCATTGCCACCCAGCCTTTGGGGCTGCGGGCTTTCCACATTTTGTACGTGAAGGGAGCATCGGAAGGCTACTGGCTGGTCTATTAGAGAAAATTAGTAATTACAGAAAACTGTGATCCGTATTATGACACTACACCTAAAAAAAGAAATTCTGCTTGAGATGCAGTGGCCTGTTTTGCAGAGCAGTGCAAGTCAATGTAGGTGATGATGATGAGCGGCCGACTGTTTCCACAAGTTACGCATTTTGCCGTTAGTCTGGCTCAGAGGAGCGAGAGCGTATTCTGCTTGTGGTGCTAGCATTCCCATGTGATCACCTGTAGAGCACTTGACAGGCACATGAAAGAGTGTATGTCATACTACTTCATCAATAGCTAGAAGTTCTTTTTAACGTGCTTTGAAATAGTGACAGGTGGTGTTGTTTAAATGCACTTCCTATCACTTCATGATCATAAATTAAAATTTCCAATAGTTCCTGATGAATCAAATGCAACTTCTAGATCTGCAGTATATGTAATATGAAGACAGCCTGTAATGACCCGTTTCTCACTGTACTGGACCTTCAAAATAGTCTTCTCTTAACCCCCCCCTCCCCAAAACCCCTGCCCCCTTACCCCCTTCTTTTAACCCCCCTTCCCCCAAAACCCCTCCTCTCCCCCAAGCCACACAAGCCCCCCTCCCACCCCAACCCCCCCCCTCCTAGCCTCCTTCTGTAAACGCTCCCTCAAACCCCCCCCATCTCCACTTCTCCTACCCCAAAATCCCCCCTTAACCCCCCCAACCCCCCAAAACCCTCTTCCCCCTCCCTAACCCTCCCTTAACCCCCTCCCACCCCAACCCTCCTCTCCCAACCGGCTGGATGGCCGTGCCCAGAGAGTTGTGATCCATGGGGTGAAATCCAGTTGGCGGCCGGTCACCAGTGGTGTCCCTCAGGGCTCAGTCTTGGGGCCAGTCTTGTTTAATATCTTATTGATGATCTGGGTAAGGGGATTGAGGCCAA
The DNA here is from genome assembly GCF_964106895.1 of Numenius arquata. Lineage (NCBI taxonomy): Eukaryota > Metazoa > Chordata > Aves > Charadriiformes > Scolopacidae > Numenius > Numenius arquata. Next base: position 368,241 of record NW_027414770.1, read on the forward strand.
AGCAGGTGTTGAGAGCAAAAAGCGTGTAAGCATTTTCCAGAATGCTCACGAGACAGTTGGCACCAGCTGGTTGTAGACAGGTGGGAACATAACGAGGTGAGCAGTGTCCCTCAGCAGGAGAACAGTGATGCGGGTAGGGGCGCAGGGTGACAGTTGGCATGGCCCTGAGCAGCACAGCAGGCAGCAGGGCTGGCTGCCAGGGGTCCGTGAGCAGCTCCTCCCGCGCCTGGAGATGGGCAGAGGAGAGGACACTGCTGTTCCTGTTGGGCTGTAGCAGGGGACAGCCGGTGGAAGCTGCTCTCCGCACATTTAATGAAGAGCTGCCGCCTTGGTACACCTAGAGGGTGATGATTCCCAGGCAGTGGAGCCGTCGGGTGTAGGACTCCAGCCCCCAGATGGTCGCCAGTGCCTGTAGCAGGAAGCTATTGCTGACACCCTCCAGAAATCTCCTTGCCCGTGCCTCTGCCTGTGTTGCCTGTGGCGACTTTGGACCTCGTACCATGGGTGTCTTTGCGTCTCTGCCTCTTTCCCCACAGGGCCTGGGCAGCCCACGCCTTCCTGAGGGTGCCTCTGTCCCATCCCCTCTTTGGAAGATGAAACCCAGAGCTCGGTGGGAAGCAGAGGTGTAGGAGAGACAAAGCTATGACTTTTCTGTCTCAAATAGAGGAGGAAGGTCTGGAGAAGCAGTGCCAGCCATCTGCAGTTCAGTTCCTGCAGCCTCCCCTGGCAGGGGGGTGTCTGCTCCTCCTCCGCTGTCAGCGGGGGGGCAGACTGTAAAGCGAGAGGGTGTTCTGCAGGAGGACAGGGGGTGAGCGCCACTGACCCTGCCAGGAGGGGCAAGCTGGAGGCTGGTGTAGGTGGCTGCAGGGTCAAGAGCTGCTGCCCCCACGAATGGACCGTGGGGACTGTGCCCTCCTTCGTGCCGTCTCCTCCCCGAGGCAAAGGTGCCCCTTCCTAGACATTCCGGCCTTGTGCAGTCACCACCGCGGGTGCTTGTGCCTGCAGCTCTCGTGTGTAGCCTGCCAGCCACCGCGTGGATGTGGCAACCAGCCTGGGTGGCAGGTGACAGCGGGGCCCTTTGTGACCTCCTCCGTGACACACTGGGTGCCAGCGTGGCCCCGACCCCTCAGTGTCCAGCAGGGCAGCACGGGGCAAGGGCGGGAGGAGCACAGGGCTGGTGAGGAGCCCTGAGCGGTGCCACATCTTGGCTGCCGGCTTTCAGCCTGTGGCCAGGGCTCCCAAGAGGCCCTGCTGGGCTTCCGGCTCCCTGCCACTGCCACCAACGAGCCTCCCCAGGGACAGGGATGAGCGCATGAGTGAAGCAGTCCCTCGGCTGGCACCGCTGGGGCTTTCCCCGGGTCCTTCTTGCTTGCCCCGCTTGGCCTCTTCCTCCTGGCAAGAGGAGGCCCCTCGGCTGGGGAAGGGTCCCCGGGTCACTGGTGTTGCTGGCCAGGGCTGGGGCAAGGGGCCTGGCCAGTTGGTCCCTGCTGGGACTTGGTCTCCTCTGGTTAGGGTATGTTCCTCTGCGTACGGGGAATGCAAGATGTGTCCAAGCAGGGAAAGTAAAGGGAAGAGGGGGGCTTGGCACAGCCGCCGGTCTGCGAGACACAGCCAGTTTTCATCTGCTCTGAACTCCGGAGGAGCCTTAGCCCGTCCGTACAAACAGGACAAATCCAGACCTTCCCTTTACAGCTTCCGTGTGGTTCGAAGTGGTTTTGCGCACAGAGAGATGGAAGTCGAGGAATATTCTCACGACTTACTCCTCCCAATGAACCGATCCCTTTGGCATTTTCAGTACCTGCAGCCAATACAAACCAAAAACCAGCGGGACCACCCGGCTCCTCTCAAATATTATTGTCTGACCAACAAGCCCCTTGGCTGGGGAGGCTGGATCCCCTCTCTGCCCTCTCTGAGACACCCCTCGGCTGGCACTGGGGAGTGCTCCAGCTCCGCCTGACGCCAGCAGCCGGGCAAGCACGGGCGGTACAGGCAGGGCAACAGGCTGCTTCTGCTGCTGCAGGCTGCCCTGGCAGGTACAGGGCTGCTGGCCTGGGAGCCCCCGGCGTCCCCGGCTCATTTTCGGCTGCACCTTCTATTCTCTCTTTCCCCCCTTTTCCTGGATGCTCTGCTTCCATGTGTTCCATGCCCCCCCGGGGAGCGCCCTGCCCCTCCCTGCCCGGGTGGCGGGTCACAGCGGGGCCCTTTGTGACCTCACCTGGTGACACCCCACTGCTCTGCGTGTGGTCAGCGGGGCTGCGGCCCCCTGCCCGCAGTGTCCGGCAGGACAGTGACAGGACAGGGCAGGAGCGGAGCGAGCCGAGAGCCCCCGAGCACAGCCCGTGTCTTTTCCTTGCTGCCCCCGGCAGCCTCACAGCGCCGAGGCGTTTTGCCAAGGCTTCCTCCGTCCCCTTCCCCTTTACCTCCATCCCGCAGGATGGCAGAGAGACCCCCCAGCCGCCCCAGGGTGGCCTGGGAGGAGAAGGCGGCTCCCCGGGAGCGCAGATCTCCACCGGAGCCCTACGAGGTGACCATGGTCGAGCCGCTGCAGACGGGTGAGTGAGGGGCCCTGTTGGTCTGGGCAGGGCTGGGGCCAGCGAGCGCACCCTGCTCCGGGCCAGGGTCACCTTTTCCTGGCAGGCTGGCAGTGGGGGTCTCATGGGTGGTGGGCATGGTGCTGCCTGAAGGCCGGGGCTGCTCAGGGCTGGGATCGGGCCCCGGCACAGCCTCTCCCAAGGAGGGAGAGAGCAGGGGGGACCCAGCTCCTGCTCCGGGGCACGGGCAGCGAGAGGCAGTGGGGTGGGCAGGAGGCAGCGATGCTGCGGGAGGGGGACCTTTCCTGCCCACCTGCAAGCCAGTTCCTCAGCCCGGGGCACCGGGGGCTTTCCCCGCTGCGCCGTGCTCCGACATGGCAGCCCATCTGCAGGGCACCCTCCAGCCCTGTCACATGTGGGAAGAAGGCGCCAGGGGAGCGGGCATGAGGCTGGACGGAGGGCAGATCTTCCTCTGCCCCCCTGCCAGCAGCTCCTCTCTACAGCTCTCCTTGCTCTCCTACTTTATTAGATCCTGAATGGTTACCGCTCTACGAAAAGGCAAAGGAAACCATGGACTTTATCATGGCCTTTGTCCGCTGCCCAGAAGAGGTAACTGCGGCCATTTCCCCTGCAGCTCTGCCGGCATCTCCTGCCAGGGGCTCTGCTGCCGGGCTGCTGGAGGTGTGCTGGCTGGGCAGAGCTGCATCTCCCAGCTCTCCCACACGGCCCTGCACCCGCTGTGCTCCGCTCCCGATGGCCGTGGGGGCCCCTTTCACGCTCTGTTTGTCTCTCTGTCCCCGCGGCTGCCAGGACGAGGACAAGAAGCTTGAGTTTCTTGACAGCATCAACATGATGTGCCGTACAGCCTCAGACTACAGCTTGTTACGGTGCCTACATTTCTTCTGCCATGCATTCGAGCTGCCAGAGAACATCAAGGTGAGAGCACACCAGGCAGCTCTGGAGAAGGGGGCACGGCCCCCCTGTGAGGACAGTGCTTGGGCAGGGCGAGGGTCTGGTGGCACTGGGAGCTGGCAGCTGCCAGGTCCCATCCTGGTTGTCCTCTGCAGATGCTGCTGGAAAAGGAGCCCAGGGACCAACTGAGCACAGAAGTGCGGATGAAAGCCATGGATGTCATCGCTAAACTGAGGTACCTGCCCATCCCTGCCCCAGAGGTCCCTGTCCACCTGCACGAGGCCTCAAAGTGCTGCTCCCAGCACCAGTGTCCAAATGGCCCCTCTCGCCCTTTGCAGCTCAGGGCAGAGAGTGCTGGAGGGTAAAGAGGAAAGCCTCCTAGAAACCTGCTTCTCGAGTGTCTTTTTCCTTCCTCCTGAAGAGGAAATGCAGGACCTGGAAAGAATCCTCTACCATCAGGTAAGACCTGGGTGAGCTCCAGGAGCCTCCAGTCCCCCCAGGCTGCTCCCTGGCCCACCCCGTGCTGCGATATGACCAGAGGTCCAAGGCAGAGCAGGGTCTCGGCTTTGCTTTCCCACCCCCTTCCATCTGTCCCCTTCCTGTAGGCCTGGCCACCTCCAGTGCTGCAGGCTGCTCTGCACCCAGCAGATTGTCTGCCCTTGGGTGTCTCCTGGGTACCGCGAGGCAGCACGGGAGTCCTCCCTTGGCTCTGGGGGTTCAGAGCAGTCTCCTGGGGGTGAGAGGGACAGCGGAATCACTGGCACAACTCTTTGCCCTCCTTGCAGACCATGAACACCGTGAAGTACATGGTGAGAGAGTTGGTGTTCAACTGTCATCTCCACAGAGTCACCATGCTGGTGCAGATCATCTTCCAGGTCTGGCATGCACAAGGGCTGTTCCTCACCCTGGAGGGAAGGGGGTGTCCACTCTGGAGTGGACGGTGCCAACCTCAGTGCCATGCAGAGACAGCACACTGCAGGGAGGGTGCCCACCTCCCTTGGGCCACCAGGCTCTTCTGGAGCACAGTGGCTGCAGAGGGTGGCAACTGCCTTCCTGCCTGGCCACAAGGTTGGCCCGGGGCATTTATCCCAAGCCTGCGAGCTCCCCTAGGGCAGGAACTGCAGGCTTTCCTTGAGATCAGAGGAAGCCTTAATGGGCTGTGCGAGTCCAGCCCAGGAGTTCAGCAGTGCTGTTTCTGCTGGAGCAGGCGTCTGCTGCCAGGGCACATCAGCAGCTTCTCTCTTCCCAGATGCTGCTGAACTTCACCGACTCTGAGACAGTAGCCGTGCAGAAGAGGGCCCTGGATATAATTGTCAACCTGAGCTTCCACCTGGAAATATTTGAATGCATGTCGGTAAGGTCCAGGCCCCCTCCAGCCAGGCCCCCTCCCCTCACTGCACACCAGAGCAGCAGCAGCTCTCCCCACGCGGGGCTGCTCCCCAGCCGGTTGCTTTCGGAGTCGTGGCTGGCATGGCCCTGCAAAGCCCTTTTTCCGCAGGGATCCAGCCCTGGGCACACACTTGGGTTCAGGGCTTTGGCACCAACTGATTGCCCTCAACCCTTCTGCTCTTCTGCCTCTCTCGCCCAGGCCTGGAAACATTATCCAACAGGAGTGTATGACCCCATCAAAGATAAACACTTCCAGATTGCAAACTTGGGAACGCTGCTGGGACGTCTCCTGCTTTTCTTTTCTTCCACAGAAGAGACAACCCATGGTGCTTACTTTGCTCTTTACCACCTCAGCGATTTCATCGATCAGCACGAACGTAAGAGAAACAACCCACAATGGTGGGCTTTGTCCCTCTGCACACAGACATCTCCTGATAGCTCTGCTTCTCTTCCTGACCTCCTTTGCCCCTCCCAGCTGCTTCCCGTAGCATCCCAGCTGACGTTCTGCTGCAGAAGCCGAGTGCTCTCCTGATGTCCAGGATCTGTTCTCTGCTACTCTCCTCCCTCCCTCCTTTCAGCATCTTGAACCCCGCTCACTCTGTTGCGGTCCCTACAAACAAAGCTACCATTGATTATCAGGTCCCAAAGCCACATCTTCCCCATTAGTGAAGAGCAGATCCACCCGCGCATCACTCCGGCTGGTCTCTCCAGTGCCTGTAGCAAGAAGCTATTCCTGACACCCTCCAGAAGTCTCCTTGACCGCTTGTGTCCTGCCATCTTGCAAGCGGATCTCAGGGCAGTTTGGTAAGCTTGCTGGCAAAGCTGCTGTGTCTTACAGACTCTTCTGTGTTTCCCCCGCTATTTAGGCAACTCACCGACAAAGAATAAAAAACAAAACTTCCCTTGGAAATTTGGATGCTTCTCTCACACCGCCAGAGACTGGGCCATGGTAAGGAGCTCCACCCCCACTGGGACTCTTGCCTGTGGCCTCGAGAGGACTTGAGTGAGCAAAGGCATGTGGCATCAGTGGGGCTGCCGTGGTGTCCCTGGTCTCCCTGTCCCTGGTGAGAGGGCTCCTTCTGTCCCCACGCAGGGACTATGCGGGGGCAGCACGCCAGTGTCCCAGCAGCAGCTCCAGCCCTCCTGGCCACCAGAGAGCCCTGGTTCTCCGTAGGGCCGGCAACGCTGTGCCCATGAGCCCAAGCCTCCCCCCTCACCCTGAGGACCCTCTGCTCTCATCCTCCGCCCTGCAGAGACAGCAGCCCCTGCTGCCAGCTTTCCTGCGGGCACTGCCACCGGCACTGGCCGGCATCTCTCGCCAGGACTGCTCACTCTGCCCAGCTAAACACACCGTCGGGGACTCGGTGTGACGTCTTTGCTCCCTTCCTTCCTCCCATAGCGGTTTGCACAATACCTCCCACCTTATCAGATGACAGACATCGTCCTTGCGTTCATCGAGGCGATGAGAGACTCCAGCATCTTTGACAAGGAAGCGGCAAGAAGAGTGCTGGATCTGTTCATGACATACCCCGACCTCTGGCTGGCGGATGTAAGTACCCTGTGGTTGGATTGCCCTGCCCTTGAGCCCTGTCAGGCCTTGTTCCTCTCCCGCTTCCTCCCTCCCACCCCCAAGGTGTCTCGGGCACCTGAAGCCACCTGAAGCCAGCAGAGAGGGACGGAAAGGGCAGCTGAGGAAATGGCTGCGCTCCAGTGGCAGCACCATCCTCACCTGTGTCTCCTCCAGGTGCTGAAGATCATGAGCTGCATCCAGGAAAACCTGGGACACATCAACACGGAGTCAGCACGCCAGAGCGTGGAGTCACTGCTTGACGTGCTGACTGACCTGGACCCCACCAAAGTGCTCCTGAGCCTGTTGAAGTTCTCTGCAACCGGAGACAGGTACTGGCCCCAAAAGCCATGAGGGCTTGTTCCCAATGGGAGAGGAAGTCAGGGACTCTTGGGATGCCAGACACAAGGAATGCCGCAGGACATCCCCGTGGAGCGGGGCCCTCCATCCCACCACGCTTTCCAGCCCTGGTGGGTCAGCCAGGCCTGCAGCAGTCAAAGCTGGCCAAGCCAGCCCAGAGCCACCACGCTCCTCCCAGCCCCACAGGGAGCTCAGCCCTCTCCGGCTGCCCAGGGCATCCCGACCGAGGGGCAGGGTCCGTCTCATGCAGGGCTGTCCCCGGCCACGCTGCTGTGGCCGAGAGGCCCTGCTGACAGAGTGCTCTGGCTTGCAGCAATGGCGCAGCGATGTGGGAGGTGATGCTTTCCATCCCTCAGACTCTGGAGAAGATCTTAAAGGAGCTCCTCAGTCAACTCCAGGGCAGGAAAACACGCGCCCCAGGCGCCTTGGCCATAGAGAAGGCCTACATCCTTCACTTGTCTGTGAGTTACCTTGACAAAAGTGCAAAGGCCTTGCTCACCTTCAGCGAGCCCTGCAGGCTCTGCCAGGATCTCACTACGGTGTTTGTTTCAGCTGCTGGCCCCCGCTGCGTTCCAGTCCGAGGATTTTGGTACCGTCTATCAGAGGTGTCCAAGCCTGGTGACAGCCTCCCTGTTGCTCAGACACCTCCTCCAGCTGTCGCAGACACGTGACACGGTGAGCAGGGCGGCACCGAGAGGAGGCACGTTGGCAGCCGGGGCTGGGGCAGTGGGTGAGGTGGTGGCTTGGCTGTGGCGGGGGGACGGGCAGTGGGATGACTGCTCCAAATGCCATGCGGGGGGGGGGGGGGGGGGGGGGGGGGCGGTGGCTGCCTGGGGAGCTTTCCAGGCACGAAGGGTTCCCCAGCCATCTGCCCCCTCGGGCCTGCGGGAAAAGGGGGCGGCTGAGATGGGGACGGGAGGGGGGTCTTTGCTTTCCTGCCCTCCCTGCCCTACCCCTGCTCTCCCGCGTCCCCACCAGTGTGCCCATGGCCGCCACTTGCCAGGAGGCTGCTGCAGAGATGCCTGTGCCACCACCTGCCAGGACGCCAGACCGGAGGCTGGAACACTTTTGCCGGGGTGGTCTTTGACCGTTTCAAATACAAAGTAAACTGTCTTTCGTACAGGCAAGAAAAATGCAGGTCCTCCTGCCACACATTATGGAGTTGATCCAGGATGGCCACACCACCGATATCAAGATGAATGTCCTGGTCATCTTCAGAAACGTGATGGGTCACCTGGAGAGGAAGGAGGCCAGCCTCATTGCTGTGCAGCTGGCGGAGGAGAAGCTCCTGCCCCTCTTTGAGGCTGTAAGGCTGATGTGGGAGACTGAGCCCTGCAGATGGGCACTCTTGCGATGAGAGCTGCCCCTCAGCCCAGCCCCACGGGCAGCACTCAGAGGAGGGTCTGCTCCCCTGGGCTCTGCTGGGATGGCTTCTGGGCTTTGCAGCCCAGCACGGCTTCTCCCTCCTGCAGAATCTGGCCCCGGAGCATCTCCCCTCCCATCTGCCAGGCTCACGCCCTTGGGCTGATGCTCACAGGAAGCAGGGAGGGGCTCCTTCTCAAGTCCCCCTCTCCTTCTCCCTACCAGGAGTCCAGCCAGCTGCGAGAGCTCTCCATCAGCCTCTTCAGAGATCTGGTGGGGACTGTGGTGGGGGAGGACAAGAAGAGGATGAAGGAGCAAGTGCAAAGGGGCCTGCTCCCGCTATTCTTTCACACGTGTGAGGAGACAGACAGCGTGTCCGAGGTACAGATTTGAAAGCTGGCCAGGGACACAGGGAAGGGCGTGCTGACCCCCTGGGTATCAAGGGCAAGAGCCGCTGGCAGTGGGACCGGGGGAGCGTCTCTCACCTCGGGGTCCCACTGCCCGAGTCCCTGAGGACAGGGCAGAGCTCCCCTCCTTCCCTGCACCGCTCCACCACTGCCTCTTGCTGCAGAAGCGGAGGGGACACTGGGGGGGTCCCCTCCCAGCTACGCTGCCTCCTTTCAGCCCTCCTCTAGGGCAGCCCAGGGGAAGGCCCCTGCAGACCCAGCGCCAGCAGGGGCAGAGAAGCTGGCACAGACATTGCCCACCCCTGCCCTGCCCGTGGCCCCAGGCGGGAATAGGTGCATCCCTGCAGGCTTCCCTGTTGTCCCTGCAGCAGCTGGAGGCCACGGCTTGGAGGCTCAATCCCTGTCCCCCCAGGCCGTGCCCAAGAGACCCCCAGAGATTTAGGCCAGGGCATGTCCCAGCTCCCCAAGGGCTGAATCGTGCCAGGAACGAAGCCAAGAGGAGGGGGCCGCCAGGTCTCCTTCCCCAGACTGTGGTGCCATCTCCCAGCTTTTGCCCCTCTGCAGGCATCCAGGGAAGCCCTCCTTGCTGCAGCCGAGCTCCTCAAGATGAAAGAGCTCAAAGACCTGGTGCAGCCACAGAAGATGTGGAGGACTGTCGAGTACTCGGTGAGGCCCAGGGCCCAGGCTGGACGAGGGGTGTCCCCCGGCGTCTGGGGTGTGGGCTGTGCAGCTCTGCCTCGCCTGCCCCGCTCCAGCCTGGAGCTGCACCCTCCTTCCCTGCCCTCAAGAACAGAGCCCCCCAGGGCCTTTCCTGCACCCAGTGGGAGGGAGGGGTCTCAGGAACAGGGGTGTTGGGAGGAGGGAGGTGTCCAGATGACTGGAGAGGGATGGTGACATGCCCATACCATTGTGCTCTCTCCAGCTGCTGCAGGACAGGAGCAGGCTGGAAGAATACCTGGAGCAGAGCCTGCCGTACCTGCAGAACGCTCAGGCCACCTTGCGCGAGGCAGCCGTCAGGTTCATCGGTGAGCCACAGCCCCCGGGGTCCCACTTTTGGCAGCCTGGCCCCCAGCTGCCCAGGCAGGTGGGCTCACCGGGAGCCTTGCTGCGTCCCACCGCCCTCGGGGACTGTCCATCCCCGCGCTCAGCCCTGCTGGGGGGCAGGAGGGCGTCCAGCCGAGCCGGCAGGGCCGGGGGCCGCGCTGCCGAGGCGCACTGGGGAGCAGAGGTCTGACAAAGCTCTGTGCCTAGGGCTTGGTGCGCGGCGCCTGAGGGACCCAGAGGGGAGGCAGCTGCGGGATATCTGCAACGGTGAGCGGGGGCAGTGCTGTGCTGGCTGGGACTGGTGGGGCACGGGACAGAGCCTGGGCAGGGTGCTGCCATCCCAGGCCCTGCTCCAGGGAACTGCTTCAGGAGCAGAGGGAGGTGTGAGGGGCACATGGGCCTTCCTGAGCAGCAGCTTCCAGCTGCTCTGATGGCCTCACCTGCTCCTCCTGGCCAGAGAAAGAGACAGACAGGGCTGGCACGGGAGGGTCTCTGCAGACAGCGGGGTTTCACCACTGCTGTGTTTCCTTCTGTCACAGCTCTCAGGCCCTTGGAGACTGACGCTGAACCCGCAGTCCGGTCCCTGGCAGCTCAGACCTTGCTCATCTTGGGAACACCAAGGAAGCAGCCAACATCATCACGGTGGTCCCTTCGAGCACTGTGCTGCGGGCTCTGAAGAGACAGAGAGGTCAACTAAGCCTTAGGGAACGGCTGTGTTTGAATACGACTTAGTTTATAATAAAGCTGGAACAAGCAGCCCAGTGCCATGGTGTCCTTCCCATGGGGACCGCCCTGAGCGTGCCGAGCGGACAGTGTCACTCCTGGCCTCTGCCACCGCCTGCAGGACAGTAGCCCCGGACCCAGGCTGTTCCTGATAGCAAAGCCCCAGCTGCCCCCCCCTAGACCGCAAAGCCCAGAGGGGAGGAGGAGAGAAGCCTGAGCCTGACCCGCCCCTCCGGAGACATCTCAGGGCACGGAAAGGCACCCGTGCTCCGCAAAGCTCTGGAGTCGCCATTTCTCCTGGCGTCAGAATCCTCTTTTGTTCTGGGGAGCTGTGCTGGTTTTGGCTGGGATAGAGTTAATTTTCTTCGTAGTAGTTCATATGAGGCGACGTTTTGGATTTGCGCTGGAAACAGCTTTGATCACACAGGCACGTGTTCGTTACTGCTGAGCAGCGTGTACGCAGCATCAGGGCCCTTTCTGCTTCTCTGCCCACCGCGCCAGCGAGCAGTCTGGGGGTGCGCAGTGCGTTGGGAGGGGACACAGCTGGGACAGCTGAGCCCAGCGGAGCAAAGGGAGGGACATCCCGTGCCATAGGACATCCTGCTCCGCCATAAACCTGGGGGGAGGCCGGCACAGGGGAACGCTGCTCAGGGACTGGCTGGGCATCGCTCGGTCGGTGGTGCCTTCAGCTGCATTGCTTGTCTGTCTCGCAAGTTTAGTTCTCACTCTGTGCTATTTTCTTCTTCATTACAATTTCTCATTACTGGTATGATTTTATTTTGTTGCCATTAGTGAAGTTATTACCTCAACCCAGGAACTGTCTGGCTTTCACCCTTCCCATGCTCTCCCCCATCGCGCCGGGGGCAGTGAGCGAGCGGCTGCTGCTCCGTTACTAGCTGGGGCCAAGGCCCAGCAGTCCCTTCTCCACCCCTCACCCCAGAGCAGGAACGTCAGGCCCAGGTCACGCATTATCCAATGCATCCTCGGGAACCAGCACTCCCCTTCTTATCCTTTGATAGGTCGCACAGGCAGCATTCCCTCCGTGGACGGACCACCCCTGTAAAACGTCCCTAAAAATTCCACAAAAAGCCCACAGCGTCCATCGGGCCCGTGCCTTCAGGCTCCAGCCCTCACGCTGCTCGCTCCAGACAGGAGGCTGGTGTCCTGGGGGGAGTTACTGGGCACCAAAGCCAGCTCAGGCCACAACCAAGGGGTTCCCCTCATTTTCAGAGTCCAAGGCGCCACTGTTAGCACCTAGCCCATCCTTTCCGAGCCCAAAGCCTCCTTTTTACAGGTTGAAGGCCCCGACCCGTCTTGGACGCCCCACGGCCTCCCCTCAGGGCCCAGGGGCCCTGGGCAGGGATCAAGCCCTGAAGGCGGAGCCGGTCGCCCGGCAACGCCCGCCCAGGAGGGGAGGCAGCGGGCCCGGGACAGCCAATGGCGTCAGAGGAGGGGGACAGGGCATGGGATTGACTGTAACAGACAGCCAATCAGAGAAAAGATTCCGAGAGGGCAGGGCGGGCACTGTGTGTGAGCGACCCCTCAGGCGGCCAATAACAGAGAGCATCGCCCCAGGGGAGGGTGGGCCCCAAAGGAGGGCAGGGTGACGGCCCAGGCGGCCAATCAGCGGTGACTCTCTCTGGTGACGGATGAGCAATGCCGCACAGCAGCCTGCCCACCTGTGGCCAATCAGCGGCAGCCTCGCCTCAGGGGAGGAGACTGACAGCGCTCCCGACCTATGAGGGCGAAGACCATTGGGAGCAGAAGGCGGGCTCTGCTGGTGGCCAGGCCGAGCTTTGCCATGGCGCCCGTGGGGCCTGCCCTGAGGCCGAGCAGCCCCCAGCGCAGGCCCCAGGCCCCTCTTTGCCCCTTGCGGCCCTCCCTCCTCTCAGCCGCCCCCGTCTTCTGGATCCCCCCATCTCCGAGGGAGCCACCGCCTCCCAGAGAGTCAGCGTGCCCTGGCCGTGCCACTAGACGGCAGCCGTGGGCCAGCGGGCTTCTGGCTGCCATCGCCACCGGCATCCGCCTGAGGGTGTTGAGGAGGTGAGGGTGAGGCCACTGGGATTGTGGTGGTGTGGAGGAGGGTGGGTGGGGGGTGGTGCTTGCCATGGGGCTGCCCGCCATCACCTCCCCCACGCCCCCTCCTCACAGCCCAAGCGAGCCTGCAGTGGCCTGAAGGGTGTTGGGGAGGGAGAGGACGCAGCACCTCTTCCTCCTGAATTACTCCAAGACCCTCTTCTTCCTCCGCGCCCCTGGCCCTTGCCCCTGGTGTCAGGGATGTACACCGACACCTCCCTCCCTTCTCCCCATGCCTCGGCCACGCGAGGTGACCATCCTCTCCTCCCCACAGGTGACACTGGACCCCACCGGGGAGCCCAGTGACGCGCGGAAACAAACCCTACAACTCGCAGAGAGTTATAAAGCAGGTATGTTCATTGCGGCGCCGGGTGCAAGGGGGATTTCTCCTCCTAACTTGCACACTGGCTCGTAAAACAAGCATCTATTTATGATGAAAAGCATACATATTCATTAATGTGGGCTGGGTTATTATAATTGATTCTAAGAAAAGGCGTTACTATTCTAATTATTTCTAGGAACTCATTATCATAAGTCTCCTCCCCTCGCCGCATGCGTACTGTCGCCCAGTGGTTGTGGGCTGGGGTCTTCTGGAGGAAGGCTCATAGTCTTCTTCACCGTGTACTTTTACCTTTGGCTTAGAATGCTGGGCTGGCTGGACCCCAAACCGCAAAACTGGTCCCGACCAGATGGACACTTTACCCAGACAGTTGGGTTCCTCCTTAGCATGCAGGCTGTTCCCGCTATCTTATACACAAGGCCATTTCTTTATCTTGGAATGCTGGGCTCCGAGCTCTGTTCTTTGCCAGGCTGTACTAAATCCACACTAACAACCTTTAACCATTCGTTCTCTGAATCAAGTCCCCCCTTTTCTTTCACCTTTGTAAATTCTTTTACAGTTGCCTATAACACACTTTCCTTCTTCATCTGATTTCTAAAATACTTCCCTGACTCCACTCGCTCACGGAGCTGATGCTTCTTCCATTGAATGTATTCATCTTTGGCCCCCCTGGTACAACACATAAGACATCTAGCTAATGCACACGCTAAAATTCCTAACACAAGTATTGCTACTAGAAGGATAAACAGTTGTTTAAGCCAAGCCAGGTTAGGTAACCACGAGGTTAACTTTTCCCAAAGGTCTGAAAACTTGAATGTGGTGTCATCTTGCGCAGTCTGATGCAAAATCTGAGTTTTAGCTATGAACTTGCTCCATCCCCAGGCTATTGTCCTATTCACCGGCCCCCTGTGTCTATATTCCCCGTGTTCCCAGGTACAATTGTTACTGGTAATTAACACAACAAGCTTTTCTTTCAACACTTGTAAATCAAATCTGGGTCCTAAGGGGTAGATATTATCATCGTACTCACAATACCCGTCCAACTCATCTTCCCCACTTGCCCAAAATTTGGGCCAGGTTCCGTTGGCACAGTTCCAATTGCTTGCTGCCACCCCATATAGAGGCAATTTCATTTCTCCTTTGGGTAGGGTACTACATACCCAACAATCTGACAGATTAGTAGCCCTTACCAATGTTTCTAGATTTCGTGAATATGTATTCACATCCCGTGTCCCTCCCCCTGAAATACAAAGTCCCGGCATGGTAACGATTATCAATGTCATTAATGTCCATCTCTTCGTTGGAGGCGACGTTTCAAGGGTCCGGCCTGCGTTGATGTCCATTGGGGTTCTGGAGCTCTCTTGACTCAAGTCCAATGGATCCAAGCGGCTTGTTCCTTGATCTTTATGGCTGTGTGAGAGGTCAGCAGTACCTGGAAGGGACCTTCCCACTTTGGCTTCAGTGGTGAATCTGTAAAAGACTTGACATATACATAACCCCCAGGTTCAATCTCGTGTACTGGTCCATCCAGCCCACGAGCTCTTGTTCCCAGAACCAGTTTTTCTACCCCTCGGATCTGTTTTTGTAAATTTATCATGTAATCTGTCAATATTTCATTCCCCAACTCTGTGGATGTCCCATCTTGTACACTATACGGTCTCCCATAGAGTATTTGAAAGGGGCTCAAACCTTCTTTGGTTCTGGGTTTTGTTCTTATCCTGAGAAGGGCTAACGGTAATGACTGAGGCCAGGCCAAGTTAGCTTCCTGGCCTAGCTTCACAATGTGCATTTTAATTAGGTGATTCATCTTTTCTACCTGACCACTTGATCGTGGGTTGTATGGGGTGTGAAGTTGCAATCTATACCCAGTAATCTGCTTACTTTTGAAACAACCTTTGCAGTGAAATGAGATCCTCGGTTGGAGGAAATCACTGCGGGAACCCCAAATCTTGGTATAATCTCTTGCAACAGCACTTTAGCCACTTCTCTTGTTTTATTGGTTCGGCAGGGAAATGCCTCTGGCCATCCTGAAAAGGTATCTGTTAATACCAATAGGTATCGAAACCCCCCTTTTCTTGGAAGTTCTGAAAAATCAATTTGCCATTGTTGTCCCGGATGGTTTCCCTTCCCTATTTGGCCAAACTGGACTCTGGGACCTGTCCTAGGGTTGTTCTGTAAACATACCTCATGCTGCTGAGTGACTTGTTTGACAGTGGCATATAGATTCCGAGCCCATCTTAGCCTACTCAGGTATCCGTAAAGTGCCTCTGTTCCCCAGTGGGATTTCTTATGTTCTGCCATGACTACAGCCCATCGTAACGAGAAAGGCACTATTATTTTTCCCTGTGGGGTTCTGGCCCATTTCCCTTCAATTTTCCCATTTAAGTCTTTGATCAATTTGTGATCGTCCCTAGAATATCTAGGTTCGTCGTCAATTTGTATCTTACCATCTGGGACCAAGGATTGTACCTCTGCATTACCCATCTCTGCTGCTCTTTTGGCTTCTCGGTCCGCCAGTGCGTTGCCCAGTTCCGGAGCGGTGTTCCCTTTTTGGTGAGCTTTGCAGTGCATGATAGCCACTTTGGTAGGCAGTAATACTGCATCTAAGAGCTCGAGAATTTCCTCAGCGTGTTTTATGTGCTTCCCTTGTGTAGATAAGAGTCCTCTTTCTCTCCAGACCGCCCCGTGAGCATGCACCACCCCAAAAGCATATTTAGAGTCTGTCCAGATATTGATCCGTTTTCCTTTGGCTAGTTCCAGCGCTCGGGTTAGTGCTATTATCTCAGCCTTTTGGGCTGATGTATTTGGGGCCAGGGCTTTGGACTCTATTACCTTCTCTGTGGTGGTTACCACATAGCCAGCTTTGCGTATCCCCTGTTGAACGACGCTGCTCCCGTCGGTGAACCAGGAATCCTCTGCGTCTTCCAATGGTTCTTCTTTCAGGTCTGGTCGACTGGAGTACACAGCCTCGATTGTTTCCAAGCAGTCATGGGTCACTGATTCTCCTTCGGTTCCGCTGAGGAAAGAGGCTGGACTGACAATATTAGTTACTGTTATTTCTACATCATCTTGCTCTATCAGGATAGCCTGGTACTTAAGAAACCTCTGAGGTGAAAGCCAACGCCCCCCTTTTACTTCCAGTACTGCTGAGACGGTGTGTGATACCATAACTGTGATTTTCTGGCCTAGGGTGAGCTTACGGGCCTCTTGGATGTTTCTTACCACTGCTGCCACTGCTCGGAGACAGCTAGGCCACCCTTTACTTCCTCCGTCGAGCTGTTTAGAGAAGTATGCCACCGCCCTTCGATAGGGTCCCAGATTCTGAGCTAGGACTCCTAAGGCCGTTCCTTGTTTTTCATAGGAAAACAACCAGAAAGGTTTAGTAGTGTCGGGTAATCCCAGGGCAGGTGCTTCCATTAACCTCTTTTTTAACTGATGGAAGGCTCTGTCTGCTTCCTTATTCCACACAATATTCTTTGAGTTAGATTTTAATAACCCGTATAGCGGCTTTACCAAGAGTCCGTAGTTATATATCCAGAGACGACACCATCCTGTCATTCCTAGAAAGGTCCGAAGTTCCTTAGGCGTCTGTGGTCGAGGTGTCTGGCAAATGGCCTCCTTCCTCTCCTTCCCTAGTGTCCGTTGGCCTGCGGTGATTTCATATCCCAGATAGGTCACTTGCTGCTGGGCTATCTGTGCCTTCTGTGGAGAAACTTTATAGCCATTAAGTCCAAGAAAATTTAGCAGGCTCACAGTCCATTCTAGGCATGTTTCTCTGGTGTCAGTGGCGAGTAATATATCGTCCACATACTGCAATACCACTCCTGTCCCAGGCGGGCGTTCCCACTCTTCTAAATCTTTGGCTAGCTGATTTCCAAAAAGTGTTGGGCTATTTTTAAAGCCCTGTGGTAGCACAGTTCACGTGAGCTGTGTTTTCCTTCCAGATTCTGGGTTTTCCCATTCGAATGCAAATAAAAGTTGGCTCTCTGGGCTCAGAAGCAAGCAGAAAAAGGCATCCTTTAGGTCCAAGACAGTAAACCATGCCAATTCAGGTACCAATTGAGTTAGGAGAGTGTATGGATTTGCTACTACCGGATGTAAATCCTCAACAATTTTGTTGATAGCCCTGAGATCCTGCACTATGCGATAGCTACCATCCGGCTTTTTGACAGGTAATATTGGAGTGTTATACTCTGATTCACATTCTTTCAGCAGCCCATACTCGATAAACTGGTCTGTAATTTGTCGGATTCCCTTCCTATCCTCTACCCTGAGGGGATACTGTTTGACTCTCACCGGTCGTGCTCCTTGTTGAGGTTTTATCACTATTGGGGAAGCACTTTTTGCTCTCCCCGGCACTCCCGAGGCCCATACCCCCGGATAAATTTGGTCTCTAATCTCCTCAGGCACTCCTGGAGTAATGGGAGTTCCTATCAGGGCCAAACTTAGTACTTCAATTAGTTGATCTTCTCTTATCCGAAGTTCCATTTTCCCTTTTTGAATTTAATTTCCGCTCCCAATTGTTCTAATAAATCTCGCCCTAGCAGGGGTTTCGGGGAGCTTGGCATATATAAGAATTTGTGTATCCTTAATTGTTTTTCCAATTTGAACCTAAGAGGTTTGAGAAAATATGCCTTTTCACTCTGGCCAGTGGCTCCCTTTACTGTTACAAAATCAGTATCAGTAGGGGTCAGGGCTTGATTCAAGACCGAGAACGTTGCTCCTGTATCTAGCAAAAATTCTATTTCTTGTTGCCTTCTCCCTAGCCTTAGAGTAACCAGTGGATCCGCTCGGGTAGATTCCCCAGGTCCCCGTCAATCTCTTTTAAAATGGGCCTGAATTTTTTCTTTTCGTCTCTTTGGACACTCATTCTTCCAGTGTCCTTTCTGCTTACAGCATGTGCATTGATCTCTTTCTAATGGTTTCCTAAAGTTCCCATTTCTTATTCCCCCTCCCTCTTGTAGTGCTGCTACCAGTGCCCGTTTGTCCTTTCTCCTATCCTCTTCTTCTCGGTTGCTAAATACTCTCCATGCCTCATCTAACAGAGTCTCTAGATTTCTGCTTTCAGTTGTTCTTAGTTTTTGCAGCTTCCTCCGGATATCACTAGCGGACTGTCCTATAAAGAGAGACACTAACTGCTGGATTCCTGTCTCTGGTCCTAGGTCCAGGGGGGCGTAGCATCTCATTGCATCTCGTAATTTGTCCAGGAACTCCGAGGGAGTCTCCTTCAGCCCTTGTCTTACAGCATATAGCACTGACCAGTTAATAGCTTTCGGGATAGCTCTCTCCATCCCTCTTATGACCCAATCTCTATAACTGTGTAATGCTTCCAAGTGAATGTTTCTATTCGGGTCCCAGTGAGGGTCCTGCAAGGGGAAATAGTCTTTAATGTCTTTTCCTGAATCTCTCAGGTGGTCTGTGGCTATATCTTGAGCAGTTTTCAAAATCTGTTGTTTTTCAGTTTCTGTCAGGTGGTCTAACAATAAGTGGATGTCACCCCAGTCAGGATTGTGCTGCTTTACCAGAAACTGAAAATGTTTAGTGACCCCTACGGGATCATTCCGATAATTCTTCGCCACGTTTTTCCAGGTTTCTAAATCAAATGAGGAAAAAGGGACTCTTATCAATACAGGTCCTTCTGGACCCACGGCTTCCCTTAAAGGTGCCTGTATCAACGCTCGCCCTGTTCCCTTTCGGGTACGGGACGATACCAGGCTATCAGGTGGGGTTCCGAAATCAGCTTCTCTATCTCCTTGGGAAACGGAATCCCCATTTTCGTCTCCCATTACCTTAACCAGCGGTAAGTAAGTTTCAAGTGAATCCCCTTCTTTAAAACCCCGAATCTTTTCAGGCTTTGTGCATCTCTGCCCTATGCTACAGGCTGAACAACATCTTTTTATATTTGCTTTCATTTCTTTCCTTTTTCTTTCTCTAAGGCTAATACCATCGGGTCTTGTGGAGGTAATAGCCCGCAGTCCCGTTGGTACTCTGGGTGGTTCTGAAGGGTGAAAAACATGTCCGCATATGTGACTTCATCCCACTTTCCTTCCCTTCTAAGGAATAGCATTAATTGTAGTATGGTATTATAATTAAGGGTCCCATTGAAGGGCCATTTCTCTTGATCATCTAACTTGTAAAGAGGCCACCACTGATTACAATATTTAATTAAGGTTTTCTTGTCCACGCTGCCACCTGGTGAGCCCCCGATCTCCTTCCAGTGTGCTAAAATACACCCTAGGGGACTCTTTTTCAGTATCTCACCTCCTTGATTATTGCCCATTTTATGTCCTCCTTACCCCCTTGGTTCAGAGGTGATCCTTGTGTCACCTGGGTGTTATTCCTGTTTCCCTCCCGGGAAATGGTACAGCTATATCCCTGTCGCTACCTTTATCTCCAGGGGTAGGCTATGTCTCCACAGATTACTTGTTTCAACTCTCCCGCCTGCTCGATCTTTTCCCACTCAGTCCAGCTGCCACACTGGACACCAAAAATCATCCCCCCGGTCTACCCACACCTCCGTATTACAAGCAAAACATTTTAAGATAAAAATAGGGTCACAAGATATCCCGTCAATCAAGTGTACAGGGCAATACCACCCAATACTTGGTTCGTACAATGTTTCCTTACAGTCTGTCATACGCTTCGTTCGTCTCCGGCCGCTCTCCTCGTGGAGAACACGGAACCGTGGATCGGAACTCCGCACTCGCTCCGCAGCAGTGCCGCGTCTCAATCACTCGTTTCACTCATACAATAATCTCCACCTTATATTAGACAATAACACGGTTGTGGTACCTTATGACAAATACAACAAATAACAACTAGTATTACAATTCCACCCACTAACACAAAAACCAAAACCGAGGGATCCCACACAAGCATAACCCAAATTAATTTCCCACCGTTAGCCCAAGCTTCAGCATACCCTGGGGCGAGTACACCGACTCTCTACCATGCGTAGGACGTCTCCTCACGACTGACAGGTTCCCCTTTAGAAAAATCTGAACATACCTGGTCTGCAATAGATGGTCCTTGTCTGTCCCCGCGGTGATCTGGATTAGTGGGGGAGTCCTCCCGAGAAATCTCAGGGGTACCCAGAGGAGTCCTGTCCTCAGGAGGTCCTGCAGCCAGACAGAGAGTGTCCCATCTGGGGTGCCAAATTGACATGCAGAAACAAACCCTACAGCTCGAATAGAGTTATAAAGCAGGTATGTGTATTGCAGCGCCGGGTGCAAGGGGGATTTCTCCTCCTAACTTGCACACCCTTATGCTGAACCCGTCGTTATTTATAATGTAAATCATACATATGCAAACTATGGGATGGACTAATACAATTAGTTCTAAGAATAGGTGTTACTATGTTAATTATTTCCGGGGCCTCATTATAATAAGTCTCCTCCTCCAGGCATGTGCATATCTTCTCCTGGTGTTTTTCTTTGGGGGGGGGGGTTTAGGGAGTAAATCCCACAATCACTGAACCGCTTCCCATCGATTGTTTTGCTGACAGGGGCTGTAAAGCTCTTGCTATCTTCCTGTAATCGATTAGGATGTTCCCGCTTGTCTTCTGAGTGGTCTGACAGGGGTCGTAAAGCTTCTTGTTATCTTTCCTGTAATCGATCGGGATGTTCCTGTTTGTCTACGGAGTGTTCCTTCAAGGCTGGGGCCCACGTCCGCTAATTGGGCAATTCCTTTGTTTTCTTTCCTCCCCTCCAAGGTTGAGATATACGCCCCTGGCATGATTAATCCTTCTGTTTTCCGTTTCAATACCATTGAAATCTTTACACCCGTGACCATGCGCAAGAAGCAAAAGATCTACGGCAGCTCTATTTTGTAGAGTTGCATGACGTACCAAGTCTACGTCCAACAATAGCCCAGAAAGTGCTACCGAAGTAGCATTGCTCTGCTTTGCGAGCCAACACCCTAGCTTTCGCAGTGATGTTAATGCACGAGCAGAGGCTACGCAAGGGGCGAAGGAGGAGGAAAAAACAACTGCAGGCGGCTGCCAGAAGGTTATGCGATCACCACACTCGGAGGTGAATGCATGGCTCAATGATCTTTTTCTCCTGTAAAACTCCTTTGTGTGTGTGTGATTAAGTATCATGGTAATGTTTGGAGTTAGCATAGTTAATCTACCTACTGTACAGGATCCTCCAGTCAGCTTAGACGGGATACCAGCCCATGCACGGTCCCCACAAATAAAGAATATTCCTTTCGGTAGTTTACGGGGGACCGGATCGGCAGGGGCGGGATTGTCGGGGCCCCTGACTGTCTGGTTACACCATTGTGAACTATTTCTAAATATAGGATCCAAGCGTGATACATCCTGAACATAGATTTCATTGCGAGAGTACTTGGTAAAGTTAGAATACACACAAGCATTCATCTTTACCGAACCAAGAATACCAATTTCTTGTGGCTCAAGGGCCAGTCTGGGCAACCTGTCGTCCCAATCAATTGCATGGATCCCATTTCCAGACAAGGGGTGGTAGATGCGTTACAGCCAACTTTTGGAAACTGTCCCCTTGCTTCTGCTACTACAGCTGAGGCGTTATCTAATGGTAGGCCTACTAGATGTGTGTGAAAAGGGTTCTGAGGTTGGGCCAGTGACAGACACAGTGTGTCTCGGTTCAAGGTTTTTGCTAAGCTTAGCCAAATGTTATCTTTAGATAATGGGGGCAACAACCCTTGAGTTTCACCTAATAATAATAATGAGGCTATGATTATGCCTGCTTTTTCCATGAATGCGCTATACTCAATTTCTCGTAGCTGGGATCTCTCTTGATTATGCAGAGCAGATGACTTGAACCAGGAGAGCAGGCTCATTCAATCCTTCCGATCCGAATGTTGTCAGTATGGACGAACACACCTTGCTGGAATCCACCATGGTCCGTTACCTGTGGAAACACAAGCATACCCTCTCCCCCAGGTTATCAACGGAAATGGACCTTCTATAGCCCCAGACTCAAGATTACAAATTAACACCTGCGCTTCACCTTCTACAAGGTCCCTGCCTGCCCGTAAGGACGCGCAATGGCGACTGATTGCAGATTCCATATTAACAGATAAATTAAAAAAATTAAATACATATAGGGCTTTAGCTAGGCATTCTTGTGGAGACATTGCCGTGTCCGCAATTCCCCCTTTTTGTTTAGTTAGCAAGCGCTTCAAGGTGCTATGAGATCGTTCGACGATGGCTTGACCTGTCGGAGAGTGAGGAATACCAGTGGTGTGTTTGACGCCCCAGTCTTGGAAAAAGAATTTCAGTCTTTGAGATATGTACACCATTATCTGTCTTTACTGCACGCGGGACGCCAAGGGCTGCGAAGGCAAGCAAAAAATGTTTAATAACGTCTCGGGCCTTTTCCCCAGTATGACAAGTGGCATGTATAGCCCCAGAAAATGTATCCACAGGGACACGGATATATTTCAGACGACCGAACTCGGGGAAATGAGTCACGTCTGCCTGCCACAGCTCCAGAGCTGTGAGACCTCTGGGGTTAACTCCCGCAGCTGGTGGAGAGGGGTGAAAGCACTGACAATGGGGGCAAGCAGCAACGATGTTTCTTGCCTGTGAGGATGTGAGGGAGAATGTCTTCTGTAGCGCCCTTGCATTTTGGTGGAAGAAGACATGGGAAAGACGCACCTGTTCGACTGCTTGCGGTGTTATTTACGCCGCAAGAGTCAAAGCGTC
Organism: Numenius arquata; assembly: GCF_964106895.1. Classification (NCBI taxonomy): domain Eukaryota; kingdom Metazoa; phylum Chordata; class Aves; order Charadriiformes; family Scolopacidae; genus Numenius; species Numenius arquata. Next base: position 390,640 of record NW_027414770.1, read on the forward strand.
CGCATGGCCATTTCCTTCTATCAGCAGTCCTGGAAGTGTGGTATGCGCGCGAATGTGCATGATAAAATAAGGATATTTTCTATCATTTAGCAAGCATAACAATTGCCATAACAATGTGACGAGTGGTGTCCCTCAAGGGTTCGTGCTAGGACCAGTACTGTTTAACATTTTTATCAACGACATAGACAGAGGGATTGAGAGCACCATCAGCAAGTTTGCAGATGACACCAAGCTGTGTGGTGTTGTCGATACACCAGAGGGACGGGATGTCATTCAGAGGGACCTGGACAGGCTGGAAGAGGTGGGCCCAGGTGAACCTCATGAGGTTCAACAAAAGCAAGTGCAGGGTCCCGCACCTGGGCTGAAACAATCCTCGGTATAAATACAGACTGGGGGATGAGGCATTAGAAAGCAGCCCTGAGGAAAGGGGCTTGGGGATGCTGATGGACGAGAAGCTGGACACGAGCAGGCAACGTGCACTTGCAGCCCAGAAGGCCAATCACATCCTGGGCTGCATCAAAAGACGTGTTGCCAGCAGATCCGGAGAGGTGATTCTGCCACTTTGCTCTGCTCTGGTGAGACCTCACCTGGAGTGTGAGACAGGATTCGGCTGGTCTCGGCAAAACCCCCAGCACTGCTCAGTTGATAAAAGAAAATGTGCTGGAACTTGTGGGCCACAGGCCCTGGGAAAGATAAGATAAAAACTTTCAGAATAGGGAGTACTGACATCCTACAGGGACAGCTGGTGAGACTGTAAAACAATTATCCTGTTGTCCTTGCTCAAGACAGATTTATAGGTGTTTAGAAAAGTACTTTTTGCATTAGCATCAGCATTAGCCAATCTGTGAGTGCCTAATGTGGAATGTGAACCAATTAGCTTAGAACACGCTACCTTAGGACTAGTATAAATGTATGTAAAGAATTATAATAAAATCGACATCTTGCTTGTATCAAGCTGCGTCCCGTCTCTCCATCGCGGCAAATTGGTGACCCCGACGTGATGGGTTTATGAATCGCCTAGCTGAGCGACTTGCTGCGAGTCCCACAGAACTTTGAATGAGCTGCTGAAAGGAAGCAGGAGCCGGCCGGCAATCAATCCCTCCGGAGTAGAGAGGTGAGCTGTGGGAAACATGGGGAATCAAGCGTCTTCCCCTGAGAGAGACGTATATGAGCTTATGAAAGCTCTCCTTAAAAAGCATGGAAAGAATATCTCTGGGCATGATCTTAAAACGATACTTAAATGGGTGCAAGTGAAAATACCCACTGTGACTGCATCCACTATTTTTACGCGAGAACTTTGGGACGATGTGGGAGTGAAATTATGGGATGCAGCGACTACGGGGAATGCTGAAGCACAGCATATGCTTCCGTGGTGGAGAAGTATTTTTGAAACTTTAAAAGCCCAGGAAAAAAGTCACAAAGATGAAGCAGAGAGAGAGGAAGACTCTCCTGCGATACCTCCGTTATCGTCGGAGGGTAAAAAATCCATTGCACCACTAGAGGTGTGTGCTGCGGGGTATCCCCCAGAGGAGGATCCCTTTGATCCGGGACCAGTGGACCCTGAAAAGGAGCCAGACCTCTACCCCCCCGACCCACACGATGTGTGGGCTAACATAAGGCGCCAAGCCTTAAAGGAAGGAGAACTAGAGATCGCTAAAATGATAGTAGCTCCCGTGATTTATCAAGGTCGGGGGGCACAGTGGGAAGCTCTATCTTTTCCGGTAGTTAAGGAGTTGCACCGTACTGTCACTGAACATGGACTTTCCTCGCCGTATTTTGCAAGCTTGTTATCCTCTGTTTTTGATACATATGTTATGACTCCGCATGATTTAAAATCCTTAGCGCAATTGCTTTTGACACCGACTCAATACACTTTGTGGGAGGCTCATTGGAGAGGGGGACTCCAAGCACTCCTTTTAACTTATGTAGGTCATAATAATAACGCTATTGCTGCACTGACCTTGGAGCACCTCACAGGCACAGGTCAGCACACTAACCCTGTAAATCAAGCTCGAATTCCACGGGAGGCCCTCGAGGCAACTCGTGAAGAAGCGAAAAAGGCCTTTTTTCAAGGTTCCCGATTCTCAGAAACCGCAAAAGGCTTTTACTACTATTACCCAGGAACCCCGAGAACCTTATATGCAGTTTATTGACAGACTAAAACAAGCCTTGGAACGCCAAATAGATAACACAGAGGCACGCGAAATTTTGTTGCTAAAACTGGCTGTTGAAAACGCTAACGCAGATTGCAAAAAATTGTTAAAATCCCTCCCAAACCCGAACCCTACATTAATTGAAATGGTGGAGGCTTGTAATAGAATTGGTACTATGGATCATAAGTTTGAAGCCATGGCCGCTGCTTTCGCAGCCATGCGTGGTCCAACGGGACCAGGAAACTGTTATGGTTGTGGCAAACCCGGGCATCTAAAGAAAAATTGTCTAAATGCTAATACCAGTGCTAGATCCCAAGCCCCTGGGATTTGTCCCAGGTGCCGAAAAGGGCGTCATTATGCTAATCAATGTCGGTCCAAGTACGATTTTCAGGGACAACCGATACAGGGAAACCGGCTACGGAGCGCGGAGCAGCGACGCGTGCAGACACAAATACCGCAGCCGACGCTTCAACCCCCTCGGAGGGAAGCAGCAGTGCCTCAGGTCTTCGCCCAGCAACAACAGGCAGCGCCGGACTGGACCTGGCAACCGCTCACACAGTAACGTTACTCGATTCCTCGGTTCACCTATTGTCAACAAATGTCTCGGGACCTTTACCCCCTAAAACACAAGCCTTATTATTAGGAAGATCATCTACAACATTGTCAGGGCTTTTTGTGTTACCAGGTGTTATTGACTCTGATAGCACTGATGAAATTAAGATTATGGCATGGACCCCGTTTCCTCCTTGCACTGTACCGAAAGATAGCCGTATAGCGCAATTGATACTGATTCCCACAGGCACAAGTTGCCCAATTTCTAGTCAGCTCCAACAAAGACAGGGTGGGTTCGGATCTACGGGGAGCCCACAAATCTTATGGGTACAGTCTCTCTCCCAAAAACGGCCTATATGCCAATGCACCCTTATTCGCGGAGGGCAGCAGGTGGTGTTAAACGGAATTATTGACACTGGGGCTGATGTTACAGTAATATCTCAAGCTAAATGGCCCCCACAGTGGCCCCTAGCCAATATTTCCCAGGCGTTAGCTGGGATCGGTGGAACCGGCAGCAGCCACCAAAGCTTGGAATTAATCCAAATTCAAGGCCCAGAAGGACGTATAGCCTCTGTCAAACCTTTTGTATTACCTGTTCCCATGATTTTATGGGGGCGTGACGTACTATCACAATGGGGAATGTCCATTCAAACCCATTTTTAGGTGGGGCCATTGAACTGCGCGACACCCTAAAATTAACCTGGAAAACCGATGTCCCCATTTGGGTAGATCAATGGCCCCTACCTTTAGAAAAGCTTCGCGCCCTTCAAGAATTAGTTACGGAGCAACTAATGAAAGGACATATTGTACCTTCTACTAGTCCATGGAACTCACCGGTTTTTGTTATTAAAAAACAGACCGGCAAGTGGCGCTTGCTCCATGACCTTAGAAAAATTAATGATGCTATGGAAGACATGGGAGCCCTACAACCCGGACTCCCGTCCCCTACTATGATTCCTCGAGATTGGCACTTGACTGTTATTGACCTCAAAGACTGTTTTTTTAATATTCCTCTACATCCAAATGATGCTCCTAAATTTGCTTTTTCAGTTCCAAGCGTCAACATGCAAGCTCCGTTACAAAGATACCAGTGGGTTGTGCTGCCACAAGGAATGAAAAATAGCCCCACGATATGCCAATGGTATGTAGCCAAAGTGCTTAGTCCAGTCAGGACTGCAATGTCTAGTGTCTTATTGTACCACTATATGGATGATATCCTGGTGGCTGCACAACATCACGAGGTCATGGAGGAAGCTGTAGCCCTTGTCACGGCTGCCGTTAATTCGGCAGGCCTCTGTATCGCGCCGGAAAAAATTCAGAAAACACCGCCGTGGAAATATTTAGGCTGGCGCATAAGGGCTCAAACTATAGTTCCTCAACCTTTACAGATACAGACAGATATAAAAAACTTGCACGATGTGCAAAAATTGCTGGGAACAATCAATTGGGTCCGACCGCTGTTGGGAATTTCTAATGCGGACTTAGGTCCTTTATTCGAACTGCTTAAAGGAGATACTGACTTGCGTTCCCACCGCAGTCTTGATCCTGAGGCCATTGACTCCTTACAAAAGGTTGCTACCGCAATCACTCTTAAACAAGCACACCGGTGGGCTCCCGAATTACCTTTTTATCTAATTATTTTAAACCCCGCTCGACAGCCTCATGCACTAATATTTCAATGGGACTCTCAAAAATCAGACCCACTGCTGATTATCGAATGGGTTTTCTTGTCGAATCAATCTACAAAAACCATTTCGACGCAGCATGAGATGTTTGCTTCTTTGATAATTAAAGCCAGGCAACGCTTGTTAACGTTATCAGGAGTAGACTTTGCTTGTATTTGCTTACCTGTGACAAATATGTATCTACAATGGCTTTATCAGCAGTCAGACACCTTTATTATGGCGTTGGCAGACTATACGGGCCAACTCACATCCCACCCACCTTCGCATAAGCTGCTTAATGTCGATTTTCGCTTGATACCCAAGCCGAAAAAGAGTGATCAGCCATTACAAGCCCTTACTGTATTTACAGACGGGTCTGGAAAATCGCACAAATCAGTCATTTTATGGTGGGACAACCAGCATGAACGCTGGGACTCGGACATAGAGACTGTTCCTGGTTCTCCCCAGATAGTGGAGTTAACTGCGGTTGTTCGAGTTTTTCGGAGGTGGTCCACACCGCTTAATCTCATCACTGATTCAGCCTATGTTGCGGGGATTGTTGAGCGAGCTGAAGCATCTGTGTTACGCAACGTCCCACATTCTGACCTATTTGCTTTATTACAAGAACTTATCTTTCTCTTGGACTCTCGCCCTCACCCCTATTTTGTTATGCATGTCAGGTCACACACTTCTCTACCTGGTTTTATTGCAGAAGGGAATCGACGAGCCGATTTGCTGACATTACCAGTACAGGTGTTGCCGGATCGCGTGGCACAGGCTAAACTCAGCCATTCCTTTTTTCACCAGAATGCTGGAGGTCTCAAAAGGCAGTTTGGACTTACCTCTCAACAAGCATCTAACATTATTGCTGTATGTCCTGACTGCCAAAGGCATTCTTTCCCGTCAGTCGCAGGAGGAGTTAATCCCAGAGGACTGCAGAGTCTACAGCTATGGCAAACAGATGTTACGCATTATCCAGAGTTTGGTAAATTGAAATATGTCCATTCCTCCATTGACACCTTTTCAGGTGCTTTATTTGCTTCTTGCCACACAGGAGAGAAGGCACGTGATGTCCGCAAACACTTGATGCGCGCTTTTGCTACTTTAGGTATACCTTCACAAATAAAGACGGACAACGGTCCTGCTTATGTCTCTACGGCAACAAAAGCATTTCTTGACTCCTGGGGTGTGACTCACATTACTGGTATTCCTTATTCCCCTACAGGTCAATCTCTAATTGAACGCTCTCACCAATCTTTGAAGCGTTTGTTACAACAACAAAAAGGGGGAGTAGGAACTGCTACTCCTGAGGAACGTCTGCAGAAAGCTTTGTATGTTTTTAACTTTTTGAATTGCTCTTTGTTAGATAGCAACCCTCCAATAGTCCGACATTTTAACACGAATGCTTCACTTGAGGTGCGAGTCAAAGCCCCCGTGTTGGTTCGTGATCCGGAAACAGGTAAGATCATGGGACCGTATCCCCTTATCACATGGGGCAGAGGCTATGCTTGTGTCTCCACAGAGAAAGGCCCCCGATGGATCCCGGCAAAGAGTGTACGACCCTTCCGTGAATCCCTACCACAATCATCCAGTAACTACCCTGATCGTCTCTTTGATCAACAAACTCCTGAACCTTCGGTCTCAAAATCGCAGGACACATAGCAGAAGATAACAAAGGAGATTATATTAATTACCGCCAGTGGGCCTGTTTACTGTATAAGTAATAATCATTAGCATAAAATGTAATAAGAAGTGTTTAGTATCAGCTGATTGAAAATGGATATTTTAGGTATAAAAGGTTTTATAGTAGTTGTTTTAACTGTAAGTGTAAGAGCCATCCCATATAGCAGAATGTTTGACCCGCGGGAAAATGTGTGGGTAACTTTAGCTCGATCACTCAACACGACCAGCTTTTGTGCAAGCCTAGCAACACCTAGTTCCCCATTTACTACATGCCTTGTGGGGGTGCCCTTGACCGATGTCACCTTTAAGGCATTCTGTGAATCCCTCTCAGTATTAAGACAGCAGTATAAGGTGACAAGCAAAATCCAATTCATGTGGAATGACATTGCGGAAATGTTTGAAAAGTATGACATTTGGGACGATAAACTCCCTGTAGGTCCTGAACCACAGGAGATTGATCTAGCGGACTCCCTCAACGCCAGTTATTGCATATATATTGGCACTGAGAATTGGACAGGAGAGCAAAAAGAAGGACGCATAGTTAAGGAGACGGCCCCTACAATCCTCTCTCCAATAGAAAACCATACTAGTTGGAGGAAAACCTGGTGTCAAAGAATGGCCCGTAGTGAGAGTTCTCCAGCTCCTGGCACCGTACTGCCCAGGCGCCTTCCAAAAGGATTCTTTTTAATCTGCGGCAACCGAGCATGGTCAGGAATCCCTTCAAACCCTCAGGGAGGACCATGTACTATAGGCCAACTTAGTCTAGCTGCACCACTAATGCACCCTAACAGCACTCACCGATATCGATTTACAAGAGACACTTCCCACAGCCTGACTAGCGATTGTTCCGACCAAATTAGCCTCTGGAACAAATGGGAAGTTATCTTCGCATCCCTTTTTACGCCAGGTATTGTCGCAGCGCGAGCACATAGAAATTTGAATAGTATAGCATGTTGGGTGGCAAAGCAAGCCAACGCAACAAGCAGAGTCCTGTCCGAACTTGCAGACGATCTGTCCACAGTGCAACACGCGGTATTACAGAATAGAGCCGCGATAGATTTCCTTTTGCTAGCCCACGGACATGGCTGTGAGGATTTTGATGGAATGTGTTGTATGGACCTAGAGGATCACTCAAGATCTATCCATAAAGAAATTCAATATCTAATGACGCATACTCAAAAGATACAACAAGATTCTGGATTCTTTGGCCTGGATGCTCTTGGGGACTGGCTAGGTCTGTCCGGATGGCTAAGAAGTTTAGTTAAAACGATTGTGTATATTTTAGTTGTTTTTGTCCTTTTGTTGCTTTGTTTGCCTTGTCTGCTGCAATGTGTGCAGAAGTTGATAGCAAACTCTGTTAAGAGAGTTCTTACTGTGCAACAAGAAGGGGGAGATGTGAGACAGGATTCGGCTGGTCTCAGCAAAACCCCCAGCACTGCTCAGTTGATAAAAGAAAATGTGCTGGAACTTGTGGGCCACAGGCCCTGGGAAAGATAAGATAAAAACTTTCAGAATAGGGAGTACTGACATCCTACAGGGACAGCTGGTGAGACTGTAAAACAATTATCCTGTTGTCCTTGCTCAAGACAGATTTATAGGTGTTTAGAAAAGTACTTTTTGCATTAGCATCAGCATTAGCCAATCTGTGAGTGCCTAATGTGGAATGTGAACCAATTAGCTTAGAACACGCTACCTTAGGACTAGTATAAATGTATGTAAAGAATTATAATAAAATCGACATCTTGCTTGTATCAAGCTGCGTCCCGTCTCTCCATCGCGGCACTGGAGTACTGTGTGCAGGTCTGGAGCCCTCAATATAGGAAGGACATGGACCTGATGGAGCGAGTCCGGAGGAGGGCCACTAAAATGATCAGGGGGTTGGAGCACCTCTGCTATGAGGACAGGCTGAGGGAGCTGGGGTTGTTCAGCCTGGAGAAGAGGAGGCTCCGGGGAGACCTAAGAGCGGCCTTCCAGTACCTGAGGGGGGCCTACAGGAAGGCTGGGGAGAGTCTGTTTCCAGAGGCCTGCAGTGACAGGACGAGGGGCAATGGTTTTAAGTTGGAGAAGGGGAGATTTAGATTGGATATTAGGAAAAAGTTCTTTACCATGAGGGTGGTGGAACACCGGAACAGGTTGCCCGGGGAGGTGGCTGAGGCCCCTTCCCTTGAGATATTCAAGGTGAAGCTCAACGAGGCCCTGGGCAACCTCGTCTAGTTGGGGGTGTCCCTGCTGACTGCGGGGAGGTTGGACTAGATGACCTTTGGAGGTCCCTTGTGGCCTGGACCAATCTATGAATCTATGAATGAATATAACAATGGGTTAGAAGTTTCTTTCAAGCAAGCATTTTCTAAGCGTGGCACTATCCCGGCTACATAGGCAGAGTCAGTAATTATATTTACAGGGGTTTTCCATTTTTGAAAAACTCGAACCACAGCGGCAAGTTCAACAATCTGTGGAGAGCCTTCAACCCGACAGATATCAGAAACCCAAGTTTTCGTTTCAGGGTTTTGCCGTACTATAACAGATCGGCCAGTTTTGCCAGAGCCATCTGTAAAAACAGTTATAGCCTGCAGAGGCACACGACTAACTTTCGGGAGTTCATAAAGCATAAAGTCTTGCTGGAGCAGCTTATGGCTCGGGCTATGTATGCTTAATTCTCCTGGAAATTCCATTGTTGCTGACTGGAAAAGGGCTGAAGTTTGAAGAAGCCATTGTAATACCTGAGTATCTGTGGGCAAAATAATGCGAGAGAACTCCTGTCCTGGTAGAGCCAACAGATGCTGTCTGGCCTTTATTATTAGCATGGCAAAACACTCCGGTCGGGTTACAACCTTTTCTGTAGTTGGTGTGGGAGGAAAACCAATTCGATAATGGCCAGAGGGTCCGGTTGATTCTCATCCCATTGAAAAATTAAGGCGTATGGCTGTGAAGTGGGATTTTTTATGAGCAATTGAAAGGACACCTCTGGGTATATTCTGTTTGCCTGGCGATTCTCTATAGCTCTGGAGACTTTTTCTAAGGCGGCTTGGGCCTCTAAAGTCAGAGTTCTTGGTGACAAAAGTGCCGGGTCTCCCTTAAGAAGAGAGAACAGGGGGCTCAGTTCATGATTTGGCATACCTAACAGTGGACGAATCCAATTTATTGCTCCCAGGAGCTTCTGCAGATCGTTTAAGGTTTTCGCAGTTACTAGCAACTTTACCTGTTGCGGAACAATCTTTTGTTCCACAATTCGCCACCCTAAATAATTCCAGGGTGCTGTTTGTTGTGATTTTTCAGGGGCTATCTGTAACCCTGCAGTTTGCACTTGCTGATATAACATCATAAGCACATCCTGCATAGTCTGTTGAGCTTGCGTCGCAACAAGGGTATCATCCATATAATGATAAAGTACAACATCAGGAGAGGCTTTTCTGACAGGAGACAGGGCTTGAGCTACAAACCGCTGGCATGTAGTGGGACTATTTTTCATCCCTTGAGGAAGGACTGTCCAATGATAGCACCTGTAAGGTTCACTTATGTTAAGTGACGGCACCGAGAATGCGAATTTTGGTGCATCGTCTGGGTGTAGGGGAATAGTGAAAAAAACGATCTTTCAAATCGATAATGGTGAGGCACCAATTTTGGGGGATCATGGTGGGTGATGGCATACCGGGTTGTAGTGTGCCCATGTCGTCCATCGCATCATTTATTCTGCGCAGATCATGCAATAAACGCCATTTCCCAGTCTCTTTTTCTGAATAACAAAAACAGGTGAATTCCAGGGACTAGTAGTTGGAACAATGTGTCCCTCCTTTAATTGTTCTCCCCCTAATTCATTAAGGTGGCGCAACTTTGCACTAGCCAGGGGCCACTGCTCCACCCAGATAGGATTGTTAGTTTTCCATGTAAGTCTTAAGGTGGGTTGCGCTGCAGCAGCCCCCAAGAAAAAATTGACCCAATATTTACTTCCCACTGACTCATACAATCACGACCCCATAAGGTGATAGGTGTGGCGAGCACAAAGGGGCGAACCGAGGCCACACGGCCTCCAAGACCTTCAATTTGAATTAAATGTTTGCTCTGAAAGGGTATGGCATGTCCAGCTAGGCCCATTAACGCTTTACTCATTTGAGTTAATGGCCAGTCTGTAGGCCATCGATCCCTTGAAATGACTGTGACATCAGCTCCCGTGTCTAAAATCCCATCTAATCTAAACAGATATGGCCTTTTTGCTGCAACGACAATTTACATTTCATCATCGGTCGACCGGTAGTAACAGGTTGTGTCCACAAAATCTGCGGATGCCCGGTGGAACCAAACCCCGAGTCTCCCCTGTCTTTCTGACAGGCGTTAGGGGGACAAGCAACAAAGTAAACAAGCTGCGCAATGCGAGCAGTCTGGGGGACGGTACATGGTGGTGTCGGAGTCCAGGCCATGATTTTTATTTCTCCCGTATAGTCCGAGTCGATGACACCAGGGAGAGCAAACAGACCTTGCAGTGTGGTGGAGGATCGGCCTAAAAGCAAGGCACTTTTACCCCCTCCTAATGGCCCATGGACACCAGTAGGTGTCAGGGAGACGGAAGAATCTGTAAGAGTTACTGGTTCGGCGGCTGCCAGGTCCACTCCGGCACTGCCGCAGGTTCTTGCACACAGGCTGGAAGGGTTTGAAGAGGCGATGATCCTGGAGCTGCTTGTGTCCTGGCGCGGTTCCAGGCAGGCGCGCTCCGCTGGCGGTTTCCCGATAACGGCTTGCCGCCCTTATCATGTTTTGAGCGGCATTGGCTCGCGTCGTGCCTACCCTTCTTACATCGCGGACAGATATTTGGAAGCTTAGCCTTTTATGCATTATGGCAATGTTTCTTAAAGTGCCCTGGCTGCCCACAGCCAAAGCATGTTTGATTGCCAACTGTCGTTGTAGCAAGAGCTGCTGCCATAGCTTCAAACTTATGCTCCAGTGATCCTATCCGGGTACATGCTTCTATCATTTGAACGAGGTTAGGGTTTTCTGAAGGACGCGATACACGCTGACAGTTTGTATTAGCATTTTCTGCTGCCAATTTTAGCAAGATAATATTTCGGGCTTGCTCATTGGGTTCTTGCTTATCTAAGCTTTCTCGCAGTCGATCTATAAAACTCACGTAAGACTCTTTTGCGCCTTGTTTGATTTCCGTAAAGGACTTGCGCGGTTTTCCCACATCAGGGACTTCTAAGAAAGCTCGATAGGCCAGATTTTGAACATCATCGAGCCCACCTCGCGGTATTTCTCGAGCTTGACGATGGGGTGGTTGGAAGTTACCCGTCCCCGTTAGATGTTCCATCATCATGGCAAAAGCAGGGTCGCGTGGGCCCCGCTCCATGTATTCCAGGCACTGCATTTCTAAAAGACGGCTCCACGCAGCCTCCCATAAAGTGAACTGTGTACCAGTGAGGATAAGCTGCGCAAGAGTTTTACAATCATGGGGGGTCAGAGTGTATGGTTTCATAATAGACCCTAATAAAGAGGTAGAGTACGGCAATGACAAACCATAATCAAACCTCCCTTCCGGAGTTCCTTAATAATACTAAAACTCAGACCTTCCCATTTCAGGACCTGATTAGATTCATAAATTACCGGTGCAACAATTTTTTCTTCTATGGCCAATTCCCCAGCTGCTAATGCTTCCTGCCGAACTTTTCTCCAATTATCGTGTGCGTCGGGGGGAACAGATTGGGTGCTTCATCGGGATCAACTCCTCCTGGGCCAAAAGAGTCCTCAGGCTGTTATTCCGGGTCTGGACTCAACAAAGTAGCCACGGGAGTGGGCAACTCCGCTTTTGGACCACAGTGCTCACCTCCCTCTGTGTGTCTAGCGTCTTCCTGGTTTTTAAGCATTTCTAGGATCTTTCTCCAAGGAGTTAAAAGCTCCCCCGCCAACTTGTCCGAACGTGTGGCTCTGTCCCAGAGTTCCACACCAGCTTCATCCCATACCTTTGTTGTGAAAATGGAAGCAGCGTCTAGCCCTGGGCACATCACAGACACCCATTTCAAGAGTTGTTTTAACAAATGCGGGTCGACTGTAACATCATGTTTTTGTAAAAGTCCCTCCATCAAATTAAGCACCGATTTTTCTTCACTAGAAGCATTATTCCCCATAGTCGCCCACGGCTCACCTCTCTCTCCCAGAAGAGATGATTTAAGCCGGCTCCTGCTTCCTTTCAGCAGCACTTCAGTTCCGTGGGGCTTGCCGCCGGCCAGTCTCTTTCAACTCGGTTATCGCTCCTCACATGGGGCACCATTTGTGGCAATAAAGGGCACGGACTCCGCCGGAGGGTGAAGCGAAGACCTTTATTACAAGATTCAGGTGCTATTTATAGCCCGTTGCCACAAGTCAGTAATTGTTCACTCTTCATGCGTCTTGTATAAGTTTCCTAACTGTTAAGCTACAAGTTTGCTACACAGCACAAAGAGACAGTTCTCTATTCACAGTTCTCTCGGAGGTGTTTCCTTCTCAAGAGATTATACGCTGTCTATCTGCAGATTTTACTCTTCCCACGGTTTCTTGCTGACCAGCATGAGAATGTTCTCTGAGCTGTTGTCAGGGTCCACAGTGTCGTCGGAGGGATCTGTTTTTTGCTCCACAGAATGGGGCGCTGAATATGAACATAACTCGTTTAAAATACAAACCGGTGGTGGTAATTTAAAAATTATGATGCTGCAAACTTCGATATGTGCTGCTGGAGTATTTTGTACCAAGTATGCCTTTGATGTAACAACAGAAGTGCAGAGCCCTCTTTAAAGAATTCTCATGCTGACTGCTTCTTGAAAGGCATTCTTTGCTTTTACCTGTGTCTGTAATTGTCTTTCAGATTTAGAAATACAAGTAAATTGAAGTACTTTTTTCTAAATGCTTTTTTCTAAACACTGGCCCAGCTCCCAAGGAGGTGTGAAGAGACGGGACTAATCATTTTCTGCTGGATTCTTTATTGAGCTGATCTAAAGGGGAAGCCTGTATCCACAGGCACATCAGGTGCTTGGGTCATGGAAAAAGGAGGCAGGAGGCCAAGAACAATATCACAGGTCTAGAACAGGGTAAAAAAAAAAAAAGAAGAGACATAGAAAGAATAGTCCTGGCTTTAACGAGAGCCTTAATGGGATCATGGGAGCCTTATTAATCTGAAGTAGTGAATATTCCAATAGTTTCCCTAGGGCACCCCTGATTTCCTGGTTCCTCATGCTGTAGATGAGGGGGTTCCCTCTGGAGGCACCTCCGAGTCCAGCAAGGCCACCACCAGATGTTGACTAGGGGAGGAGATGGAGGGGCGGCTGCAGGTGAGCCAATAACCCAGTGCTGACAGACAGGGAGACCACAGCCAGGAGCGGGAGGCACGCGGGAAAGGCTTCGTGCCGTACCCCAGGAGATCCCTCCCGACCCCCCCCAGCCTCTTCACCTCCCCTCCGAGGCTGAAGGCGGTGCCTCCTCAATGTGGGCTGTGGAGGCCTCAGGAGCCTCCTCTTCCTCAGGAGCCTCCTCTTCCTCAGGAGCTCCTTCCTTCAGCTTCAGGAGGGCCTCTGGGCAAGGGCAGAGAGTGGGCGAGCTGGGGCACAGGGCCGGTAGCCAGCCTTGTCCTCCCCCATTGCCTCTGGCCTCTGTCTTACGAGGGGCTGTTTCTCCCCCTCCCGCTGATGGCCCAAACACCGTCCCCATTGGCCCAGAGCACAGGCGCCAGTGACCACGCAGAACCCCTCGTACCTGGGGCACAGTGGCCCCTGTCTCTGCCCACAGAAGGGGCAAACCAGAGGAAAAAGCCCCAAGCCATGGGGCCAAAGGGCCCAGCCAGTCTGGCTGGCGCTAGCCCGGCCCTGAAGATGCAGGGCCAAAGGGCCTGGCCGGTGCTAGCCCAGCTGCGGGGACACAGTTGAAAGGGCCCAGCCAGGCTGGCCAGTACTAGCCAGCCCAGGGGACAGAGGGCCAAAGGGCCCAGCCGGTCTGGCCAGCACTAGCCCAGCCCTGGAAACACAGTGCCCAGCTGCGCTCTAGGCTGGAGCTGGGCACGTGGCCACCAGCCAAAGAATGTCCTCCTGGCCAGCGCTTTCTCCCTGCTCTTGGCCAGGCCGTCCCCAGCCTCCCGGGCTCCTTCCAGCCCCACGGGGAGATCCAAGGGGAAGAAAAGCCCATCAGTGGCCACGGGCCACTCTGGGGGGCACCTGGCCCATCTCCTGGCTCCTCCGTGGGTTTCAGCCCCTTTGGGATGTTGTCTCCCACCGAATCCAAAGAGGGATCCATCCGCTGCCTGATGCCAGCGGGAAGGACGTATGGCAGTAGCCAGGTGGCCAACACCCACCCCATGATGGCTGCAAACTTCAAAACCATCCCATCCGTCTGAGTCAGCGCAATCTCCATTGAGAGGCAGCGACACGTCTCTCACCTCCTCCCTGTGCTGAGGCCGGAGAGGCCCAACAGGAGACGGGGGAGCCTTTGGCCACCTCTCCTGGGGACTGGGCAACCTCAAACTGTCTCCGCTCCCAATGGAATCACAAGTCACAAGGCTGAGGGAAAAGGGAGACGCTCAAACCAGTGCTGCCCCACCGAGGGTGGGATCCCACAGGTCCGTGCATCCCGGGATGCGCCTGCCCTGACCTGGAGGAGGGGCTTTTGCCCAACGGTGCAATCACAGAGAGAATTTTCCCCCCAAAAAGAGCACTCTCCAGGGCCGTTGTGGCATCTGCTGCAGCGCTGCCAGAGCTCCCTCTTCTCCCCAAGCCCGGGGCTCAGCTCGTGGCCACGAGGAGGGAGAGGCTTCGGAGCACAGCTGACAAGATTATCCAGGAGCAGGGTCGATGAAGGGCACTGTCGAGGACAAAGATGCCACATTCTCCTCCAAGGGCCTGAAAAAAGACGTTGTTCCTCCTCCAGGTCACACTTTCCTGGAGCCCCTTTAGGGACTGGAAGGGGCTTGAAGGTCTCCCTGGAGCCTTCTCTTCTCCAGGCTGAACCCCCCCAACTCTCTCAGCCTGTCCTCACAGCAGAGGGGCTCCAGCCCTCCCAGCATCTCCGTGGCCTCCTCTGGCCCCACTCCAACAGCTCCGTGTCCTTCTGATGTTGGTGGCCCCAGAGCTGGAGGCAGCACTGGGAGGGGGGCGGTCTCCCCAGAGCCGAGGGGCAGATTCCCCTCCTCGCCCTGCTGGCCATGCTGTTGGGGATGCAGCCCAGGGTGCGGGGGGTTTCTGGGCTGCCAGCGCATGTTGTTGGCTCGTGTGGAGCTTCTCACCCACCAACACCCCTACGTCCTTCTCCTCAGGGCTTCTCTCCACCCAGCCTGGATTTGTGCTTGGGACTGCTGTGACCCAGGGTCAGGACCTCGCACTTGGCCTGGTGGAACTTCATGAGGTTCACAGGAGCCACCTCAATCCTGTCCATGTCCCTCTGGGTCTGGGCAGAGGGTGGAGAAACAGGAGAACTGGCAGACTCATCACACAGGACTGCAGGAGAGCCAATCCCACCTTGCTGAGGAGATGCTGGGACAGTCCCAGAGGCAAAAGGGGCTGAGTCTCTCCTGGATCTTCAGGGATAACATTCCTCAAACCCCAGGAAGAAACAGGGCCTGACCAGTGTGGGTGAAAGGAGACCCCATGGGGCAGGGGACAGGGGGACAACGACAGGAGAAACACAGTCATTCCTCAGAACAGAGCGCCTTCCTCGGCACTCTCGCAAAGAAATGTGTTTTGTGAAGGAGCTGGGTGTTTCACCGAAGGTTTTTACCCTCTTCTGCCATCAGCACCTCCCAGCAGGACTCTCTCAGTGACAGGAGATCAAGGTGACACGGACAGTCCAGCGCAGGGAGAGCTTTGGGTCCCTGAGCTCTGCACAAAACCCCAAAATTTGCTTTTTGAAGATTGTTGTCCCTGGTATGACGGCAATTTTGAGAACATTTTTAAAAAAATAAAGCCAGGAGAAATAGAACGAAAAAGACGTAGAGTGAAGGAAATGTCCTCTGGCAATGTGAAGCTGAAAAGGTTGTTGGTGGTTTCATCCTCCTGGCTTGGTTTCCTCTTGGCAACTTCATCCTCAAAACCACCTGTTCTTCCTCAAAACCACCTTTCCTCCCTCTCCCCAGGGCCAGGCTCAAAAATAGCCAAGGGACAGAGATAGTTCCCACACCCAAGGGGCCAGGCTTTCAGAGCACAGGGTGGTGGTGGCACTGCTTTGGGGGTGTTCAGAGCACAGGGAGGCAGCAGCACTGCTTTGGGGGTGCTCACAGTAGGGGGGGAGGGGGCTTTGGTGACCCCCTTCTTCCCCCCATCCAGGTTCTCTGCATGGAGTCCATCTGCATTGACCCCGCCATCATCGAGGCGAATATCAAGGTGAAACCCTGTGGGGAGAAGTGACACCGAGGTGAGAACCTTGGGGGGAGGGGTGTCCCCCAAAAGTCGTGCCCACCTCCCCAAGAAAACCCATGCAGACACCCTCCCCCAGCAAGTGAAGCTCAACCCGCATCGAGGGGGACACAGGGGTCTCCCCTCGGGGACAGCAGGACACGTCCCTGAGGTGGGATCAAGCAGGGACAGACTGGGGGCGGGGGGCGCAGGGAGGGTGGTGGGAAGGGCGGAGCCAAGGGCAGTGGGCAGGGCTGGGGCAGGGGCTGAGGCCACACCCACCCAGCAGATCAGGTAGGGGTGGGGCTAAGGAAAAGGAGGTGGGGCTAAGAATGGAGGCCACACCCACCAGTCACCCCAGGTAAGGGCAGGGCTTGGGGAAAGGGGGTGGGGCTCTTCGGGGCCACGCCCACAGACTCAGAGAGGAGGTGGAGCTAAAGGCCAAGGCCACGCCCACCAGTGTGAGTTACCCCTAGAAGGGTGGGGGTAGGAAAAGGGGGTGGGGCTTAGGGAGGTCACACCCACCGCTTACACAAGGTAGGGGGTGGGCTATGGGCAGGGGCAGAGCCAAGGGAGGCCACACCCCCAATCACCTCAGGCAGGGGTGGGGCTAAGAGCAGGCAACTCCCCCCAGGAAGCCTCAGGCAGGGGTGGAGCCACAGGGAGGGGGTGGGGCCAAGGGAGGTCACACCCACAGGGAACACCCTGGGGGCGGTGCTAAGGGAAGAAGCCACACCCCCAAGGGCTACGATGGGCGGGGACAAAGGGGAAGAGCTAAGGGAGAAGGGGTGGAGCTGAAGCAAAGGGGCGTGGCTAAGGGAGGAAGCCACACCCCCAGGTGAGGCGTGGACACAAAGGGGTGGAGCCAGGGGAAACAAGCCCCGCCCACAGCTATGCCTCTCGCACAAGGCCCTAAGGCAGTGAGCCCCGCCCACAAGAGCTAGGAGGCCACCCCCACAAAGGGGTGGGGCCACGAGGGTGGGGCTAATGGCGCGGGCTACACCCCAATGGGGTGGAGCCAAGGGGCCAAGCCACAGCCCCAGGAGCCCCCCTTCATTTAAAGGGAGGGCGTGGCCAGGGATTGCCCCACCCCATAGGAGTGCCCACCCTGTCTCCCCCCCGAAAAGGGGACAATCTTCCTGAAAAAAGCATTGTCCCCTCCCCGTGTGTGCCCCCCAAAATGGGGACACCCTCCCCCAAAAAGGGGGCTGCCCCCCCCCTCCCAAAACCCGGTTGCCTCCCGGTGAACCAGGGTATGAGGGGGAGGCAGTGGACACCCACTGCGAGCGGCCCCAGGTAAGGGGGAACCCCCCCAAAAAAACCCCAAAAGAGGGGGCAGATCTCATTAAACCCCCCTGAAATGAAGGGGAGGGGGAGCAGTAGATTTTGGGGAACCTCCACCAGAACCCCATTCTGCCCAGCAGAACGTCGACATCAGCCGCCCCCCGGCCAAAGCCCTGGTCACTGTCCCCAAGCATTACTGAGAAGTTGGGAGGGGACCTTAATTTTGGGGGCCTCCCCAAATTAAGCCTCTCCCTTCCCAATTAAACCTTGCCTTAATGAAGCGCTGAGCCTGGAGATTGTGGGGCCACACTCCAAAAGGGACTCTATTTTAGAGGTGGGGGAATTAGAGGGTGACCTCAGACTCATTGTATTGACTAGTCCAGAACGTGGGGTCCTTCCCTTGGATCTGAGGGGGCGGGGGTGGGTGGAAATTCCCCTGAATGGGGAGGGGGAAGCTCTAATGGGGTCTTCCCCCTTCCCCCCCAAAGTGGCCCCCGGGGGGAAAAAGACCCCCACTATCACAAGTTCTCCCCCTTGGTGGGGGACAGGTCGCTGGTGAGGATGTAAATGTGGTGACCCTCACCCCAACATCCCCATCGCCCCCTCTCGCATCCCCTCCTCGCTTTTCCCTGCTTCAACCGGGCCACAGACCCCCCCCGGCACCCCCTAAAACCACCTGGCAGCACCACCCTCACCACCTGCCCTTCAGACAGCGCCTGCGCGCACCCCCCTTCTGCCCACGCGCTCGCGGCAGCACCGCCTACCCCGGCAAACTCTGCTGCCCATTGGCCCGCCCACTGCTCTCATCCCGCCCACCGCCCCCTCTTTGTGCCGCCATTGGGCCAGCGGCTGCACTCGCCCCGCCCCCTCGCTCCTGCCAAGGTGGCAAAAAAGGCGGGAAAAGCGCCCCTGCCCCCTTTCTCCTCAGGGCCACAAAATGGCTTGGACCATTAAAAACAAGACAGAAACACCCCAAACCACCCGAAATATCCGGTTTTACCAAAAGAAAGGGATTTGAAGCACCCGTGCTGACCCCGCCCCTCGTAAGGCGCCACCAGAGCCCTTCCCTCGGAGGGAGGAAGAGGCGATCAAATGGCAGCCGCAGCTGAGGGGGCGAACTCCCCTCAGCCAGGCCCTGGGGTATGGGACGAGGGGGACAGCTGTGCCCCACAACCCCAGGGAGGATTTCACCACCCGCCTGCACAGCCAAAGCCGCTGTGAGGGGGAAGGCGGACACCTTAGGGTGTGTGAGAGATGAGCTAAGTTTTGCTTCAGCTAATTGATAGGTTCTTGTTAGTATGTATATACTAACAAGGGAACTTTAGTAATTACTGTCACAGTAGAGTCTAATAAATTGTACCCAATTAATCTTCAGAAACGCCCTTGGTCTGTCAAGGTGTTGCATGAAGAGGCAAAATAGTTTTGGCCGAAAATAAACCCCCTTGCGTTCTAACACTCCTCACCGAGGTGGGAGGCTAGGGGCGGCTGGGTTTAAATTCTGAGTGATGCCCAATGCACCACTATCAGCCCAGTCGCGTTTGATATATTAAACTGTCACGATTCCGGATACACTAATAGTGGACTGCTCCTTCAGTCTAGTCGTGCTCACGAACGAGCACGGCCACACTTTAGTGTTTGGTCGCATTCAGTGAGAAACCCAAACGGCTAGCTACTTAAGCAGTGCAGTTTATTTAAGCAACAGATAGAAAGGTTCTTACGCTTTGCCGGTGATAAGTACACTGTCTGCGAAGCACGTGCAAGTAAAAGAAAAAATGTTAATGGTACAAAGCGCGCGACAAAGTTCCAAACAATACAGCCTGGCTCTAAATGTCACAGGTAACCCTCTAGAGAGATTTCTAAGCTTCCCGAGGAAGTACTCGATATAGTCTAAGTCTTACCCACAGGCGTCCCTATGGGGGGAAGAAAGGCTCAGCCCGTCGACTGGTCCCGGGAGTCAGAGGCAGTCCGTGATGGGCTCCTCCCTGACTTCTTTACGATGGTGTCTTCCCTAGCAACCCCCCTTTCTTGGGCTATTTTTATATTATTTTTTACCTTCAATGTGGAGTTTGAATGACTCTAGTCATAAATACCTTTATTACAATTGATGTAGAATTCCGTCGCCTCGCATTTTAAAGGTATAGTTTATGAAAAATTCAGGGCGCAGACTCAAGGAGGAGTGGTTGCACCTTGGAGGCGGGCAGCCTTTGGGCTGGAGGTGTGTTTTGGTATTATAATGACATTATAATGAGCAAAGTTTGCACAAAGGACAGCATTTCATCAAAATTTGGCAGACTGTTGGCTCAGGGTAGCAAGCATGCCGCTTATCACTTCCACAGGATCACCTTGTTCCCATTCTGCTGTGTAATCACAGAGCTTGGCCGGGCCGTGGAATCTTCACTCCACCACATCCTCCGTGCTGCTTTTGCAAGCGATATTGTTCAGGGAGTCAGCGATGTAGCGGCTTCCTCGCATACCAGCTGCTGCTGTGTTCCACCCTGGAAAGGTTTCCATTTTATACCTTTCCTTAATGTGTGACCAATGCAAAAAATTTTTAATAAAAATTATATTTTAGGAATTATTCCACACAAGGGTTCCTGGTTTTGCAGAACGAAATCTAAGTAAAGAGAAACAGATTGGAATGTAACCTTCAACGCAGGAACCCAAAAGACAGGGGAGTAACATTGAGACCAAAGAAAGCAGTCTTGGACGGTAAATCTGCCAAGGGGGCTGTGAAGGCTGCCAAGTAGGCCGAGTTCATTTAGAGGACACCTGATGAAGAGGAGGATACGACCACCTGATGAAGTAAACGACCACCAGAGTGCCTGTAGTTACTAACAACGGACAGTAGATGGCGGCAAAGACCGTGAAATAGCATTTAGCCTAATCAAGGGCGTGTTTAGGATAAGGATTCCTTGGCGTGGGTGTGTTTATGCCTTACACGGTGAAAAGAGGTGAACTGCACCTGTACTGGATTAGGCGGTCGGGAAGAATGTGAGCTCCAACTTCTCAACTGATGAGAAGAGAGACAGAAACTTAAGCAGCCGGGATAAGGTAGAAGAACCTGAGAACTGGAAAGAGGGGGTGTGCCTCTGCTTTGAGATGCACCCGATTCAGCGCTGTTTCGTGTAATAAATTTTTAACTTTTTTATCTTTGCTTCGTCGACTTTGTTCTCTATGAAATTCTAATCGTGAGCCAGTGTTTCTCACAGGCGGACACTGTTGTATTCTGGGGGCATAAAAGGGGTTTTGGGGAGCAGGGGGGCCCTGGGGTGGGGTGCTCTGCAGGTTTGGGGGGGGCTTATTTGGTGTCAGGGGGACATGGGCTGCCCTGTAGGGGATAGGGAAGGCTGGCAGGTGGAAACAGTGTGCCCTGAATAATCAGTGGTGCCCTAAGTAATGGGGGTGCACCCACCTCTCTGCCCCCCCCTCCCCAGCTGAGCCCCCCTCGGTCCCAATTTTGGGGTTTACTGAGCCCCTCTGGGAGCTGAGTGTTGCCTCAGCTGAGTCTGCTAGAAAAACAGAGTGTACCCCCCAAACTCGGGGGTGGGTCCCACATTCTGCTTCCCACAAGCTGATGGGGGGAGCCCCCTAAAATAAATCTCCATGGGGATTTGGGGTGCCCTCTCCTTTCCCCTAAGACTCACGAAGCCTCCATGATCCAACCTCCTCATTTGGAGACCCCCCAGGACACCCCCTCCAAAATCACACCTCCCCAATGCACCCCAGTGCTGCCCATGCTTTTATTTCAGAAAAGGCATTCTTTTATTATTTATTTTAACCATTTCTCCTTTAAAAAAAAAAAAAAATATCTATATATAAAATAAATGCCTCATTCTCAGATCTGCACGGCCGCCTCCAGTGTCTCCAAAACCTTCGTAGCAATTTTCTCTGCAGGATGAGGGGACAGTCTCATTCGGGGGGGATTTAAAAAAAAAAGCCTTCTCAAAACTCCCTTTTTTCACTCTCCCCATGTACTCTGTGCTGCCAGATGGATTTTCAGAGGCAGTAAAATTTCTTTTTCTGCAAATCCCTCATTACGTGTTTCATTGTATGTCAAGCCCATCTTCTGTGTTTTTTTTTTATTTGGCCATGGGTTTGGGGTTGTTTTTTACATTGATTTACTCTGTATAATATTGTCTACAAAGGAATGTCATTATTTGTGCTGTTTCTAATTGTGCATTTGTCCAAATTTGTAATTTGAGGGACGCACAGACTGTGTAAAGATGGCTCCATGTTCACTGTATGATTAAACAAATTAAAGAAACTTGCAGCATCTTGTTTGCTCAAGATCTTTCCTTTGAGTCCTTCTCTGGAGGTGCAGAGCAATGCCTGTGAGCAGAGGTGCAGGGGAAAGAGTCCCAGCACTGCAGCACTGTCAGGGAGCACCAGGCTTGGTCTTTCCCAACTTATTCTCTTTTCTCACCCACGCTCTCCTTCTGAGCCCTCGCCTTGCTCTAAGGCTGTGCGTGCTCTTGCAGATCATAGGAACCACTGCAGCCCAGGAAGCACTGGCAGGGACAGCCACTGGGTTCTTCTCTGATAGAGCCGAACTCCCGAACAGCACCTCCATCATACCAGGGGATGTCCTCAGGGCAGGGCATGAAGGCTTAGGTCTTCTTCCAGAGTTGCACTCAAGAACGTGCCATGGGAATTGCCCCTGCAAATGAAAACACCAGTGTGCAGCTAAACTGTGTGTGTGTGCAGGGTTGGGGAAAGCAGCAGTTTCCTTGCTCAGCCAGGACTCCTGGGAAAGACCTGAAGGACCCACGCAGCAGGTTCTTCGCTGGGCCTGTCTGTGCTGGGCACCCCAGGGAAGATGCTCCAGGGCAATCACCACATACCCAGCCAGTAACAACCACCATTTCTGGAACAGGCCTCTTATGCCAACTCAGAGAGGTTGGTTGGCCCTCTAAAGAAGTCCATGTTTGCGTTGTCAGGATGAGATGTCAGCATGTACATTGTGTGTGTGGTGAGATTATCCTGAGTGAGCACAGACACCATCAGCTGTTCCTGCGGGTTCGTCTAAGGTCTGTGGGACAGACAGTGTCTAGAGGTCACTTCGCTTTGAGGGTAACATCCCCTGGAAAACTCCCTGGATGCAGCACTGGGATGGGCTTCCTTGAACTGAGGTCCCTGTGTCCATTCCTCAGCCATGGGGCATCTCAGAGAGGTGCAGAGCTGGAGACACCCCACAGGGCTGAGGGGCTGCAGTCTGCTGCAGGGCCTCTGCCTGTGCCAGGGAAGGACTTGTGTCTCTGAACAGCCCTGTCAGAGCCCTGACATTGCTGTGTGTGACGCCAGGAACAGTCCCCACCATCCCAAGGAGATTTCTCTCACTTGCCCTCTCTCACCTCTCTCACCAGACCAGCCTGGCTGAACAGAGAGCTCTGGTCACAACTCAGGGAGAAAAGGAGAGTTTGTGGCCATTGGAAGAAGGGGCAGGGACCTCATGGGGACTACAAAGATCTTGTGAGGCTCTGTGGGGAGAAAATCAGAAAGGCCAAAACCCCCACTAGAACTTAATCTGGCTTTGGATGTTAAGGACAATAAAAAATCCCCCATAATTCAAGGGGAAATGGTGAGTGAGCTAACACAGCACTTCGACACACATGTCTATGGAGCCAGATGGGATCCACCCGAGGGTACTGAGGGAGATGGCAGATGTTCCCACCAATTCACTGTCCATCATCTACCAGCAGTCCTGGCTAAACGGGAAGTCCCAGGTGACTGGAGGTTTGCAAACATGATGCCCATCCAGAGGAAGGGCAACAAAGAGGGTTCGGGGAACTACAGGCCTGTCAGTCTGACCTCGGTACCTGGGAAGGTTATGGAACAGATCATCCTGAGTGCCAGGACACGTCACGGCACCGTGGAACTTGGATAATGAGGTGAAGTCTCTGTGCTGAAAGAACCATTAAGACTGGCCCTTGAGAACCTGCAGATGGAACAACTGTGGCATGAAACCGTTGCAGAGCTCTAATTCCTGGGTTTGGTGTTCCCTGAGATGAGAGAGCAAGAAGGGGACCCGTTTGACTGGACGAGGAATGCAGAGAATGTGGGCAGCCCTACAGAGAGCCCCAAAGTGTCCTTGTGCCCATCACCCCCCATCTCGTGGGGCTGCAGAGTTGGAAAACTCCCCATTTCAAAAGGAAAGCGGTAACAGCTTGTGCAGAAAGTGGCCGGAGCCGTCGGGATGTGTTCCCTCTGCCAGGGATGGAGGTGAGCAGCGGTGTGAGCAGCAAAGATGGGCTGTCACCTCCTGGGACCCTCCTGGGCAGCCCCAGGTGAGCGTCTGACACAGCATCGGAGCTGCCGCACAGTCAAACTGGGCAGCGGCAGAGGAGGCTTCCCTGAAATATTGCCAGGGATTGATGAAATGGGGGAGGCCTTTCCACACCCAGCTGGAAGCAGCTTGACCAGAGCCCCGCACTGAAGCCTCAAGGGCTCGAAGGCCCGGCAGGTGCTGCCTGGAGACTGGGCTGGCGCTTGTCCATGAGGAGGGGCTGGGTTTTTCCTTGGCATTTCCGTACATCCAGACCTCTTTGGGAAGGACGGGCACCACTTGCCCCAGCGTCCCGCAGACAGTCTGCAACGCTCTGGGCAAAACCCACTTGTTAAATATCTGGGAAACTGGCTTCCACCAGGTCCCGTGGGCATTCCTGCCCTGGCAATAATCCATCAGGATTGCCAAGAGCTCTCGTAACTAGGTCTGCTGCCATGGCAGAGATGGGCGATGCTATTCCAGCCTTCGAGCGGGAGGGGACAGACATCCCAGGTAGCCCTGCAAAAGAGAATGGCCTGCAATGATGTACTTCTCACTCGGGAAAGGTCCATGGGCACTGGTCAGCACCACGGGCTGTAGAGATGACGAGCGAGAGCAGAGACCAGAAAGGGGTGTCCAAGAAAGGGGAGGTGAGCTTCAGCTCTGCATGGAATAGCTGGAGAGACGCTTTTCTGAGGGGTGTGGAGGCTGCCAGGCACAACGAGATGGTTGGGAAGAAGTGCTTAGGACAGGAAGGAAGTGAAATGTGTTGGGATTATTAACTTTGGGGGGTGTATGTATTGAGCTGCCCCCCCTTTAAGGGGGCTCGTCTCCATCCCCGCTGTGCATCCCGTTGCCATGGCTCGTGTTCCATCTGCGACTGCCAGTGCTTGGTGACAGGCACAATGCACCCTTCTGCCCTGTGCCCCACAGCCCTTCTGCCCTGCTCCTGACACCTTGAACGCATAACCCAGCCCTTTCCTTCCCTCCTGCTCTCAAAGCCACCTTCCTCCCTCTCTTTTGCACTCTTGGAATCATGAAGGCCCTCAGGAAGAGGTTGCTTGCCCTGGCAGAGGTACGGCCCCACTCCATGGAGCTGGGCACCCCCCACTGCCCAGGCAGGACAGAGAAGGCTCCGCAGGGATGGGGTGCAATGGGGTGGGGACCCTGCTCTGGGCAGCGCGGGGGGCCGGGATCTGGGCTTGCCCTCTGCCCCCAGCCCTGCAAGGCCAGGGGCTGGCAGAAGCCCTTCTGGGTTGCTCATGCCATGCTGGGACGGAGCAGCCCCGTGTGTGGGGACACGTCCCTGGGGGAGCCCAGGGCACCCCGGGCTGGTGTGCCGCAGGGATGCTTGCCAGAAGCAGCCAGGTGCTGCCCGGAGCCTGAGCCAGGTGCTCCCCTCTGCCCCTTTCCAGGCTGGAGCCGGGGGAGCCGAGCCCTGCCCCCAGAGCAGCGTCGAGCCCAAAGGCTGACTCCACAGAGTAAGGAGCTTCTGGGCACCCAGGCACCAGGGCCCGGGCCCCGCGGAGCAGGGAGCAGGGCCGCTTACTCCTGCCCTCTCTGCTCCGGTAGATCCAGAAGACCTTGGCACACCCCAAACTCAGGAAGGAGAAGAAGATCAGGTTCCTCCAGCTGCAAGCGGTGGCCCTCGACTGCCGGTGGGTGCTGGTGGCCAAGGAGTCACCCAGGTCCAGCCAGCTCCTACTGGGGAAATGCCCAGGGGTCCCATCTCCCCACGGCCCTCCCTGGGTGGTGAGACGGGCAGGGGGGCTGAGACTCCTGTTCCACGGGTCCTCTTGGCTGGCCAGGGCAGGACCAATGCACTTTTCTGCTTGCCTTTGGGCTTAGGATGTGCCAAGTTGCCCTTGAGTCTGCAGAGGCAGCTGCCAAAAGTGTAAAAGAGTGGATCGACCTGGAGCTGGCAATGGAGATCGATGAGGATGAGCAGGAGCAGATGGAGGTGGATGATGAGGAGGAGGCAATGGATGTAGACCCGTCTCCAGCAGCACAGGCACGTGCTCGCTGCCTACTGCCCGCAGGGAGGGAGGGTGTCCTGCCACCAGGCTGGGGCTGAGAGGTCCCCGCTGCAGGGACACGGCGCCCGGTGCCCTTGTCCTGGCAGCAAAACCGCCCCCCCCACGCTGCCCTCAGCCCCCATCCGCTTTGGGACGGGAGCGGGTTCTCGGGGCCGGGACACCCAAGTCTAAGCCGGAGCCCAGCCGGGGCTCAGTGCTAGCGGCAGAGTCCCGCTCTCCCCAGTGTGTCCCAGGGCTGTGGCCATCGAATGCCCGTCAGGGCCAAGCCCCAGCCCAAGCAGCTGCTGCCGCTGAGCTGGCTCGGGAAGCCCCAGCTCTGCTGGGCAAGGCGCGGCTCGTTAGCCAAATGACGCTTGCTTTGCTTCCAGGGCCAGCAGAGCTGCGGGGACCGATGGCGAGGAAGAGGAGCGATGAAGGGGAAGCACTTTAAATAGTTCTAGAGAGTTGGTTTTTTGTTAATAGTTTTACAGAGTTGTTGTTGTGTTGTAAACAGTTGTTGAAAGTTGTTTTGTTCTTCATAAAGAGTTGTATGTATGTTTTTCAGACCCAAGCTCTCTCTGTGTTTCCTTGGGCACCCGCAGCGTTTGCAGAGCTGTGGTTTCCGCTCGCTGGGGGTTCCCGGGGCTGGAGGGGGCTGGGGGTGCTGGCACGGCCGACCCGGGGGCAGGGGGGTCCATGTGCACAGAGGGGTCCTGCTGACGCAGGGGACGGCACTGGGCACCGGTGGGGTTCATGGACTGCTGGAGAGTGGGGTTCTCAACAGCAAAGGGGTCCCCAGCAACGCCTGAGCTCGGAGGTGACCGACCCCTGCTGTGTTGCCACCAAGGCAGCAGGACACCTGCTCCCCTTCCTGCTGGAGGGAAAGGGAAGGGACTCATGGGGCACGAGCCGGGATCAGGCCACAGAGACACAAAAGGCAAAATCTTGAACCTTTGAACCTCCCCACGCTCAGGGCTTTGCTTCTCCTCCTGCCTGCATTTCCCCTGGGCCATGACAAGAGACGAAGCCCCGAGCAAAGCCCTCCTTGCCCTGCTGCCATTCCTGCTGCTGGCCATGGCCCCGTCCTCCACTCAGGGCGACCCGTGGAGTGGGCAGTGCAGGCTGCGGGGGAGGCTGCTGGGGGCTTTGGGGAGAGGGAGCTGGTGAAGGAGCCCGTGGGTGCAGGCGGGGAGCTGCGAGTGCAAGATCTCAACTAACCCCCTAAAGGCCATGACATCCTTGGGAATGGCTGGTGCCAGGATCTGGGAGACGTTTCATAGCTGTAGGTGCTGATGTTTAAGGCCACGGTCCATGGGTTGAAGATGTAGATCTTGACGAAGTTGCTGGGTGCCAGCTGCTGAGGTCAACTCTGATGCTGTCACCGCTGAACTTTACTTGATTTTTCATCAGAGTCCATCTGTCATTAGTTTGGGTGATTCTTACTGTAGTGCAACCAAGAGCAGTTATAGAAATGAGGGTGTACAGCGGCAGGGTCATCTAGCAATTAACATCATACAGTTTCATTCATTGGCTATTCTTAACCAAAATCAGGTCCCCATGAGGTACACATCGAACTTCCCCGTCCTTCCGCATCACCCACCAAGTGCATCCAGGTCCTTGAGCGAAAGCAGTCCCACGGATGGGTTTGCCCTTGACCCAGGCAGGACTAACCCCGACGGTCTTCCCTGACATATTCTTCATGTGTACTACGGGGACTTTATCTGCCTCCACAGCACGTGGAAGGTTTGATTGGGCAGGGCCATCTCAATTGGCAGATCCCCTGGTGTTAATTAGCCAGGTGGCCTTTGCTAAATGTGTATCCACATTAAATCCACATTAAAGTCCCACCACCCATTGCTCTCAGTGCAGGTTTTAACAGTCCATTGTACCGTTCGATCTTCCCAGAGGCTGGTGTGTGATGGAGGATGCGATAGGCCCACTCAATGCCGTGCTCTTTGGTCCAGGTGTCAATGAGGCTGTTTTGAAAATGAGTCCCGTTGTCCGACTCGGTTCTCTCTGGTTTCCAGCCATCCAGTGGTTGCTTCCACCACTGTGAGCACATGGCACTTGCTTTGACGGGTTTGTGAGAGTGTGATAGAATCGATCTGCCAGGCCTCCCCCTATTTGTATTTCAGCCATCATCCTCCATACCCTAGAGCCTTTGATTGCTTGGCTTGCTTGATTGCAACTCATGTCTCACATTCATGGGTGACCTGTGCAATAGTGTCCATGGTCAAGTCCACCCCTTGGTCGCGAGCACATCTATATGTGGCGTCGCTTCCTTAATGGCCTGAGGAGTCATGGGCCCATCGAGCTATGAGTGATTCACCCTTATGCTGCCACTGCAGATCCACCTGAGCCACTGCAATCTTAGCAGCCGGATCCACCTGCTACTTGTTCTGGTGTTCCTCAGTGGCCTGGCTCTTGGGTACATGGGCATCTACGTGACGTACTTTCACAACCAGATTCTCTATCCGGGCAGCAATATCTTGCTGCAGTTCAGCAGCCCAGATGGGTTTGCCTCTGTGCTGCCAGTTGCTCTGCTTCCACTGCCGTAACCACCCCCACAGGGCATTTGCCACCATCCATGAGTCCGTATAGAGATAAGGTACTGGCCATTTCTCTCTCAGGCAATGTATGAGGCCAGCTGGATGGCGTTCACCTCCGCAAACTGGCTCGGCTCACCTTGTCCTTCAGTGGCTTCTGCAGCTTGTCATGTAGGACTCCACACAGCAGCCTTCCAGTTTCGATGCTTTCCCACAATCCGGCAGGACCCATCAGGGAACAGGGCACATCTCATTTTCTGGTAGTTTATTCTACGGCGGGGCCTCTTCCACACGTGTCACCTCTTCGCCTGGTGACATTAGAAATCCTTGCCTTCTGGCCAGTCCATGACCACTCCCAGAGTTCCTGGGTGACTGGGGTTTCCCATTTGAGTTAGCTGCGTGATCAGTGCAATCCACTTTCTCCACGTGGCATCAGTTGCATGATGTGTGGCAGGGACCCTTTCTTTGAACATCCAGCCCGGCACCGGCAGTCGAGGTGCTAAGGGGAGCTGTGCTTCTCTACCAACCACTTCTGGAGCAGCTGGAACCCCTTCATACGCTGCCAATATCTCTTTTTTGGTAGAAGTAGAGTGGGCTTCGGATCCTCTGTATCCCCAACTCCAGAATCCCAGGGGTCGACCGCGAGTCTCCCCTGGTGCTTTCTGCCAGAGGCTCCGGGTGGGGCCGTTCTCCCCGGCTGTGGTTTAGAGCGCTTTTTTAATATTTTCTCTTGCCTGGACTGGCCCAAGGGCTACTTCAGGGCTACTTCATGGACTATTTCTGCTTTAATTTGTTCAAAAGCTTGTTGTTGATCAGGGCCCCAATTTAAAATCATTCTTCTTCTGGGTCACTTGGTACAGAGGGCTCACAATCAGACTGTAATCTGGGGTATGCATCCTCAAAAAACCCACAATACCTAAGAAAGCTTGTGTTTCCTTTTTTCTAGTTGGTGGAGACATAGCTGCTGTTTTGTTGATCACATCCCTTGGGATCTGATGGTGTCCATCTTGCCATTTTATTCCTAAAAACTGGATCTTCTGCACACGTCTCTTGACTTTACTTTGTTTTATGGCAAAACCAACTTCCATAGGGATTTGGATTATTTTCCTGCCTTTCTCAAAAAATTCTTCTATGGAGTTGCCCCGTACAAAGGTGTCGTCAGTGTACTGATGGTGTTCCGGAGCTTCACTCTGTTCAAGTGCAGTCTGGATCAGCCCGCAGCCAATGGTGGAGCTGTGTTTCCAGATCTAGGGCAGTCAATTCCAGGGGCATTGGAAGCCTCTCCAGGTGAAAGCAAACTGTGGCCTGCCCCCTGCTGCCAGAGGGACTGAGAAGAGTGCATCAGCAATTCTCCATAGCTCTGTGGAGATGAAGGGGGAAGAGAGACTTTCTTTGTATTGCCAGAGTCAGGCAGCCGCTTCATCCACCGTTAGTCCCTCTTCGCTTTTCCATTCCATCAATGCCAATGAGTTGGCTTATGATGATGTTGCGCTCCATACAAACTTCCAACACATGGGCCTTGTGCATTGGACCTCATCAGGATCTGTGGGTAACTGCTCGTTGTCCAGGTCATAATGAATCATCTCCTGCATGGCTAATTCTCTCGGGTACTGGATACCTCTCTCCATGGTGGGCCACTTGATTAGATGAAATACGACATCTTCACCGAAGGGATACCTTTCCCTCACGCCTGACAGGAGTCACCTCCAGAGGCTGAGGGCTTGTGTCTTTTTACCAATCGCCTTGTCCATGCCCCCTTCACAGTGTCTGTCAATCTGGTTTCCATCTCGTCCCCCTGAGGGTGCTGCATAATATCGAGCAGTGTTTGGTAGATACTGGCCAGGGCCCAGCACAGTGCGGTGAGTTGTGCCTCTCTGGAATAGCCACAGCCAATTCCTTTCAAATATTCTGCCACTTCATCAGGGTCTAGAGGTGAGAAGCTCTCTAGATACCTGCCCTTATTCTCCCACATGCTGTGCCACCCGTGACTATCCAGCCCTGGGCCAGATCTCTGGGTGGGACTCTGAAATAGCTGTTAAACCCTAAACGAGACCTGGAGCACATTCAGGAGACCCAGCGACAGGACCAATAGGACCAGGCTGGCTTGAGCATCCCAAGGATATTCAAAATAATGAAAAGTTGTTGAATCTGGCCCAAAGGAGAAAAGGGAGGCGAAAGAGCTGAAGAAAGTATCCCCTCCTTTTCCCACATAGATGAGTCTGATTATTAATAAATTCTGAGACACAGCACCCGAGGTAGAGGCAGGGCAACAAATGCCTCATAAACACCCCAATATAACCATTTGAACAGTGATTTCATCATGTCATTTGTTGATATCACACAGGACGGCAACACGATAATCCCGATCCCTGCCCCAGAGGTGGTAAACATCGTCACGGGGAGTGAATAGGGCATATGGAATTTACATATCCCAGCCGTGAGAACAAGCAAACAACATGGTGACCAATGACTATGTAACTAATAGAATAAATGCTGTAACAAATTCGTTTTAGCACGCTCTGGTCAGATCTGTCGTTATCTCAACCCTTCGAGCCCCACGTTGGGCACTGAAAAGACCTTTCATGGTTTAGCCTGAGACGGTAACAAAGAACCGTGCGGTCATTCTCTCAACGCCCACCACCACGGGGAGAATCGGAAGAAAAAGGCAAAACTCATGGGTTGGGACAAAGGCAGTTTAACAGAACAGCAAAGGGAACAGGAAAACATCAGCAGTAACACCGAC
Source organism: Numenius arquata (assembly GCF_964106895.1). Lineage (NCBI taxonomy): Eukaryota > Metazoa > Chordata > Aves > Charadriiformes > Scolopacidae > Numenius > Numenius arquata. The sequence goes on from NW_027414770.1 coordinate 421,876, forward strand.
AGAGGGGGTGTACAAACACCATTACGGTACCACCCCTCACCCACCGACCTGGGCCTCCCCATCTCTCTCCCAAGTGGTGACTTCCTGCCCCCTCCCCTGGCCAGGTCCTGGCTACAGACTGGCCATGGCTCACCTGGGATGGAATGGCTGTGTCCATGCCAGAGCCTGGGGACAATTAATCCTATCCCTGCTGGAACCAGGACAGGTGGACATCACAGCAATGCTCCTCCCAGTCCATTTTATTTTTCTAATGCTCTGTCTAAAGCTCCCAAGAGGCAGTTTGTGGCTGTGGCCTCCGTCATATACATGGCCACTGCAGAAGAGAGCTTGGCTCTGTCACCTCTCCAGGTGGGTGCAGGCTCTTACACAGGTCACCCCACGCCTCCCCTTCTGCAGACTAGAGACACTCAGTTCCCTCAGACTCTCCTCACAGCTCAAGCTTTAGGGTCCTCACCATCTTGTCAGACCTCCTCTGGGCCCTCTCCAGTCTCTCCATTTTCCTTTTGAAACGCAAAGCCCACTGGCTCATAGGGCATCCATCGTGACTCAAAGGCCCCTCTCGTCAGGGCGCCCCTTAGCTGGTGTGGTCACTGCCCGTGCTGCTGCATGGAGCTGTTGTGCACCTCTCTCTCTTCTAAACCTTCAGGTTCCTGATGGCCAAATCCACAGGTGTGTCAAGGTCCCTCTGGACATAAGCTCCAGCAGTCACGCATTGAAAGTACATGTGCTGACGTTCATCTTGAATCAGGGTGCCTCTAGCAAGACCATCACTGTAGAAGGTGCAGGACACCACAGATAAGAAGAGAGTACTGGTGTAATGGAGTTGCTAATCAAGGTAGGAAGCACTGTGATACCATCTCAGAAACGCCAAAGGTGGGAGCAAAGTGAGGAAATGCGTCGCCAGTGGGGAAATGGTGAAAAGGGGTTGACTTTTTGCAAGGGAGAGGATAAAGTTGGTTAAAGAGTAGGACTTGAGAGGTAGGAAAATAGTACAATGGGAATGAAAGGTTCAGCAAAGGACATGATCAGGGCTGTTTGGGGTTACCTGTCAAGTAGCCCTGCATCTGAGAATCCTGCCTGGAGCAGGACAAGAAAGCTGCAGCTGGTCTGACCGTACCAACATCTGACTGACTTCCATGGACACAGGAAACCCGAGAGCTTTCCCTGCTGTCATCATTTCCTTACTGAGGCATGATTTACCCTCGGCAAGTCCGCGCTGACTGCTTTTGGACACATTCTTCTCTTTCTGGTGCCCAGAAATGTCACCCAAGAGGACTCTAATTGATGGCACACTAATCACCCCAGGGAGCTTGTACAGCCTGTGGGTCCCTGGGCTGGGCCTCTTTCAAAGATGGGGGCAACATTGGCTTGTCCTCACTCACAAGAGAGCTCTGCCAATCCTGTCACCTTCCAAAGGGGATATTCCAAAGAAATCTTGATCTTCCCTTGTGGCTTCACTACAACTGTTTTGTCTGTTATACGGTGCATTTTGTTCCTCTAATCTTTCCTATACTTACACTCGTCCTGATACAATGATCATTTGCAAAGTCATCTTTTCAGATGCAGACTGTCTAGGAAAAGGCCCTTTCCATCATTCTCCAGTTTTCTCCTGCCTTTGCTCTTTGTTCATTCAGGTACCTCTCACCTCTGCTGCTGCTTTCACCTTCAGGGAGTAAAACCTTGCCTGTCTCTCAGTAATCTAATTGTCTCCTCAGCCAGCTCTTTAACGATGTTCGTATCTATCTTTGTGTATCTTCCTACCTCGACTGTATATTGTAGAAAGGCGACCTCATTAGAGGCAGCTTGTACTTTGCATATGATTACACAGTGTTTTATTGTTTATGAAAATTTTTAATGCGTTACTTTTCTTTTCTCAAGAACAGGCAGAATTCCCCTGTGGCTGTGAGCAGGCAGGTCTCTGAGGAGAGCAGGTGGGAGATGGTGCAATGGAGCTGCAACATCCTGACTTGAGTGGAGAAGCCTAATGCAAGGAACAGTGATGTCAGTCCCAGGCGGGCAAAGTCAGACCTGGTGGGGTTGGGGAGGTGAGGAGCAAAGCTGTCCATACAGTGATGGACATCAAGGGACTGCTTTTCCTACCTGTCCAGACCTCCTGAGGAGACACTCTGCCTCAGTGTCACTTGGAGAATGCTTCTATCACCTCCTCTTTAAGCTGAACAGTAATAAATTACATCCTCTATAATTAAGAAGCCATTTTCCTTAGATGCACTTTGAAATCTTCCTCCTCAACTACACCACAAAATCTCCCCAAGTAGCTGTACAAGTCTTGAAGGAAATCGTAAAGAGAGAAATTCCTTGTTAAGGCTTTCTGTCTTTTAACGAGCCCCATGGGGTATTTGCTGCTGAGTCCACGGACCTCAGCTACTGAGAGAAGATTGAGGAAAGTGCTCCAGAAATCAGAAGCCAAACCCACACTTCCTGGAAGCGTTAACGAGCCCCACTGAGAGCAGTTACTGACAAGGGCTCCCCAGGGACTCGTTAGAGCAGGCAATTGGAGGCTGTGATTGCAGGTAGGCAAAGGCAGAGTGCAAGTGGCTGTAATGCTGAGGAAACCCTGGCTTTGTTTGAGGAAGCAGAAAGTCCAAGCCCTCACCCCCAGGCCCTGGGGAGGCAGATCCTGCCCCTCACTTGTGGCTCAGGGCTCTTAACGGGGGGCGGTGGGATGTGAGGGGGAGCAGTGCCCAGGGCACTGCTCCCAAAGAGCCTCCCAAAGAAGGGGCGAGGGTGAAACAAAGTCCCAAGATTCAAAAGAGTCATGGGCTCATAAAATCCTTTAGGTTGGAAAGGACCCTTAAGATCATTGAGTCCAACTGTTCTTGAAGAATGTCCAGCCTTCCTGGACTCCTTTGCCCTTCAGTACTGCCTCCAAGGGGCTCTGTCAACCAGGCCCCTCAACAGGGAAAAGTGAGATCACCAGCTGCAAAACCAGGAGAGTGATTGCCATCAGGCGCTCCTGATGGTGGAGGAGAGGGGGAAGCCCAAGAGAAGGAACCTTGAGACAAACATGGAAATGACAAAGAGCCCATGTTTAAAACTATTCTGTTTTCAGGACACCCTTTCCATCCACGCTTGAACTTTGCCAGGTATAACAGAGAGCTTTGTAAACAGATTCCTCCTCAGTCACTGACAATTTTCTTGATGAAAATGCTGGGATAGTTTAGGTCTGCCGTGAGGACCAGGGCCTGCAAACATGAGGCTTCTTCCAGTTGTCTGAAGAAGGCCTCATCTCCTTCCTCTTTCTGATCAAGGGATCCATAGCAGACATCCGCCCACCACAGCGGTGCCCACATTGTTCTGCCTTCTCCTGCTGGCCCTTCAGCTCTCAGCTGACTCGTCATCCACCCCCAGGCAGAGCTCCACGGATTCCTGCCTCTCTCTCCCTTAAAGGGCAACTTCCCCTCTGGGTCCAGACCTATGACTTAATCAGCACCAGACCCCCGAGACCACAGTTTCTCTAGGTGCAAGTGTTTGTAGTGCCCTGCAACTCCTCATGCTGTTCTCTTGTGAGAGACACCCCAGTCAAGATGAGCCAGCTGCATGTCAACATGAAAAGCTGGGCTAATGGTGCTTCAGTCCGTGGGGACCTTGAGAAACTCTGGGATTCGGCCAATGGAAGTCAACTGAATTTTTTCAAGGAGAAGTGGCAAGTCCTGCATTGGTGGGTGCCAGGGAGGAAGGGGAAGAATAACCCCATACATCAGGGGCCTGATCGGCTGAGCAGTGACTCTGAGGAGAAGGCCTGGGCACTACGAGGGATGCCCTACAAGCCAGCAGAGCGTGGACACTATGAACAAGGAGAGGTGCGTATGGGACTGCGTGAGGAGGAGTGCGGGCCACCCAGACAGCTTGAGTTCTCATCCTCCTCAGCTCAGCACTGCTGTGGCCCCAGACGCATTGGTGTGTCCCAGTGTGTTGCTCCTCATTTTGGAGAAGTAGGGAAGGACTAGAGAGTGTCGAGTGGAGCTCTGCCAAGACGGGGTTTGGGACCTAGTGCATATGAGCTGTGTGGAGTTGCTGAGGGACCCGGAGTTCTTTGGCCCAGCAGTGTGTGGGCTCCAGGAAGTATGAGAGTAGCCTGAGAGTGCTTGAAGGGTGATTTCAGAGATGATGAAGTTTTTTTGTTTTGTAGTGGAAACACGAGAAAGAAATAATGACAAAACATGCAGCTGGGGAGGTCCAAACTGGACATGAGGAAAAAGAAATGTCACTCACAGGGCAGTGCTGTGGCGTTACAAGTCACCCAGAGGGAGATAGACTCGGCACAAGGTTTGTGTTGCAGGGGACATCCAGGGGGGACAGAGAGATGTCAGTAAAGGAAGGAAGGTGCTGAGGTGAGAGCAAGGTGCGGTAGCAGGGGGGATGTCTACAGCCTGCAGAAAAAGAGGTGCAGGTGTGGGACACTGTAGGACAGCCTATGGTGGAGCTGAGAGAGGGGCGAAGAAAGTCTGAGAGAAGCACCAACAGAGATGAGCTCTTTCTCCCCTCGGCTCTGGCTGTCGTCTCTGCCACTGATGCCTATGAGGAAGCACCTTATCCTTACAGCGCCAGGGTCTCGTTGCCTCCCCTTCCCCACCTGAGAGCCTGGGAGGTGTCGGACTGTAGTCCTGCCCTTGACATTGAACGTCCCCAGATCACACTGCCCCAGGAAGAGTTCTGAGTAACGTGTGAGGGACAGGATGTCCCTTCCCAGGGGCTGGGGGTCACGGCTTGGCACTTTGGCGTAATGTAACACACCCAGGTTTACTCCGAATCTGTCCCACCTTTACAGTCCCTTTGTCTACCTGTCATCTCTGACTCCAGTTTTCTGCTCTAAGCAGCCTCTGGGGAGGCTTTGTCAGTAATGGTCCTCAGTGGGACCATTAACACTCCAGGAAGCTTTGGAGTTTTCATCTGACTCGGACTTCTTGAGAGTCGTTTCAACTTCCTCTCGGGCTTTGAGTTTCATGGACTCGGTACCAAACCCACCAGAGGGGTCACTAAAATGCCTTGGGCTGTTGCTCTGCTGCTGAGCTGGGCTGGGCTCCTGGGATGGAGGGAGCTCCTGGCCATGGGGCAGCGCTGCAGAGAGACAGCTCTGCCCAGGAGCAGCTCTTCTGCCAAGCCCAGCAGGGAGCAGGAGCGAGGCCATGAGAAGAAGCAGTGTCGAGTGGGAGGAAAGCTGAGTGTTCGCTGGGGGAGAAATCTTCACAGCCCTTAACACGGTAAGTCTCTGGGTGCAGGGCAATGCACATGAGTTCCTGGAGGGGTCTCCTAAAGCTGACATATCCCATGGTTGTGCGGAGGAGAAGAATGAGTTGCAGAGCAGGGACTCCCTGCTGCACCATCAGACGGAAAGGCCACGACAGGTTTCTTGTGTCAGGGAGAGCTGCAGATTGTGAAGGTGGGTGTGCATCCAAGGGTGCCCAGGGCTGTCCTTCAGAGCAGGGTCCCTTCACCCCAGGGGTCTGTGTGCCGGGGCAGGGACTCTGCCGCCTGCCAGGGTCAGCTCTCAGCCTGCCCGGGGAGCTCCCCACGGTGTTGTGGGGAGAAGCTGAGTCTGCGAGGAGTGACTCCTAACAAGAGGTCTAGGAGGTGTTGTATGGGTCAGAGCTGGTCACAGCTCTAGATCACCCCCAGGACTTCTCCAGAGAGTCTTCTTGAAGAAGGACTTTGTGGTAGCATTTACCTGAAAGGGAAGCAGTTTGTGCTTTAACTTTTCTCCTCTTGGTTGGTAAGGTGGGCGGTGGGTGACAGGAATTTATTTCTCGACTATGGAGAGGGAATGGAGACCCCCGTTTTCATTAGCACTTACCTGAGCTGCTCTTTTTCCTGCTGCATACACAGAGATGGCCCGTGGCCTTCCCCAACTGCCAGAAGGTGTCTGCAGGGCAGAGCTGAGCCCCCAGCAGGTGAGATGTGGTCTGTGAGCAGTGGCAGGAGGAGACCTGGGGACAGATAAACAGCTCCTGGCAGGGACACCTCCAGGCAGCAGAGACACGGGCAGGGAGGGACAGAGAGGTGTTTGCAGAAATACCGTGGGAGGGGGAATTTGAGCACCTTCCTGCCACCTCCTGCAGTGCCTTGGCCAGAGGTAGCCCCTGATCTCCTCTCCCACCCAGCACAGCCTCATCCACAGGGCCACAGGTCCAGGGTGAGGCGCAGAAACAGACTCTACAACTCGCAGAGAGTTATAAAGCAGGTATGTTTATTGCGGCGCCGGGTGCAAGAGGGATCGCTCCTCCAAACTTGCACAGCGGGTCGTAAAACAAGCGTCTATTTATGATAAAAAGCATACATATTCATTAATGTGGGCTGGGTTATTATAATTAAAGAAAAGGCATTACTATTCTAATTATTTCTAGGAACTCATTATCATAAGTCTCCTCCCCTCGCCGCATGCATACTGTCGCCCCGTGGTCGTGGGCCGGGGTCTTCTGGAGGAAGGCTCATAGTCTTCTTCACCGTGTACTTTTACCTTTGGCTTAGAATGCTGGGTTGGCTGGACCCCAAGCCGCGAAACTGGTCCCGACCAGATGGACACTTCACCCAGACAACTGGGTTCCTCCTTAGCGTGCAGGCTGTTCCTGCTATCTTATACACAAGGCCAGTTCCTTATCTTGGAATGCTGGGCTCCGAGCTCTGTTCTTTGCCAAGCTGTACTAAATCTACACTAACTACGTTGAACCATTTGTTCTCCGAATCAAGTCCCCCCTTTTCTTTCACCTTTGCAAATTCTTTTGCTATATCATGCCATTTCCTTTGAGGGTTTTGGCAAAGTATTGGCCACTTTCAACATTCTCTCTGAGCTTATGCTTTTTCCACTCTTCATATGAGCTCCCAGTTTGTTAGCACATCCACATAAAACATTGTAACATACAACACGCTAATAATCCTAGTACAATAAACATAATTACTGCTACGAAGAGCTGCTTAAGCCATATAAAATTAGGTAACCATGATGTAAGCTTTTCCCAGAGCTTAGTAAAACCTAGAGAAGCACCATCTTGGGCCACTTGGTGTAAGACCTTTGCATGTTCCCAAATTTTCTGGATATCAGTTTCTATCTTACCTGACCCATCGACATAAGTACAGCAGCTTGTATTGATCAGCGTACAGGCTCCCCCTACATTAGCTCTTATTATATCTAGGGCCGTTCTATTTTGTATGACCATGCCCTTCAGGGATTCTAGTTCCTTGCCCAAACGGAAAAGGGCATCAGCAGTTGAGTTTGCTATTATTTCCATTTCTGCCGAAATATTAACTATGGCCCGTTCTAGTTGGTACACGCCTAGTGAAGGAAGCAGAACTCTGACAAAACTGTGAAATCTGGTGTTATATCTAAGTAAAGGGTTGGAGATTGTTCGTGTATTGAATTTTCTCCGAACACCCCATACAATACCTCTCATACCATTTCTATGGAACATTTGTAATGGAGGAGCTAGATAACCCATAGTACAGTCTCCTGTCCAATGTCGTGGCAGCTGCTTTCTAGCCTTTAGATCTCCGCAGAGCCACCAATACCCATCCGGTAGGTTACAGGTAGCATTTATAGCCAGGGAAGTATCGGCAGTGCTTCTGCCATACAAGTATTGTGCCCACTTCTGTTCTCCTTCTCCTGGAGAAGCTTTTGTATAGTTTATTGGCTTGTCAATGCTAGTTATGTTCCCTTTGACCAAAGCTATTGTGGTCCAGTTGCCGAGGTCCGAACAGCTAAATTGCCCTAGCGATGCTCCCGCAGGGTTGTAACTTATGTACGGCACAGAGTGGTTTACTAATGCTAAAGTATAGGTTACTTGCTCTAATGTAGAGCATTCTGTCTGACAGGAATATGAGGTTTTAAGCATTTCATACGGATTTATGTCTGTCCAGTTGCTTACAGGGACTCCAAAAAGTGGAGAATCAAGGTCATCAGCTTGCTCACATATCCAACAGTCACTAACATTGGTATATTTTACAACACTCTTTACAAGGGATGCGTAAGCATTTGCGTTAATGGATGCACCTACTAAGCCACAGCACAGTAAGGCTACAAGAGTCCAAATGACTGTCTTTGGAGACGAAGTTTTAGAGGTCCGGTAGGTGTTGATTCCCATCGTAGTTTAGGTTCAGGGGCTTTCTTCACTCTGGTATGATGTACCCGTGAGGCTTGTTCAAGATTAAATTTGACTGCTGTGTGAGAAGTCAGCAGCACCTGGAATGGAAGTTCCCATTTCGGCTTTAAAGGTGAATCTGAAAGAGATCTAACACACACATAATCTCCCGGTTCAATATCGTGCACAGGCCCATCGAGACCTCGGGCTCTAGTTCCTAAGACCAGCTTCTCTATTTCCCGAAGCTGTTTCTGCAGGCTTATTATATAATCAGTTAATACTTTGTTCCCGATTTAAGTTGATGTTCCCGCCTGCGCAATATAGGGTCTCCCATACGATATTTCAAAAGGACTTAGCCCTTCCTTCATTCTGGGCTTAGTTCTAACTCTCAGGAGTGCCAGAGGTAATGATTGAGGCCAAGGCAAACTGGCCTCTTGGCCTAGTTTTACAATTTGCAACTTAATCCACCCTTTAGTTATTTATAAGGACTGACAAGATCCCCTCTGAGTCTTCTCTTCTCCAGGCTAAACAGACCCAGGTCTCTCAGCCTTTTCTTGTAAGAGAAGTGCTCCATTTGCTTGATCATCTTCGTAGCCCTCCGCTGGACTCTCTCCACTAGTTCCCTGTCCTTCTTGAACCAGGGAGCACAGAACTGGGCACAGTACTCCAGATGGGGCCTCACCAGGGCCGAGCAGAGCTGGAGGATGACCTCCCTCCACCTGCTGGGCATGCTCGTTGTAATGCACCCCAGGAGACCATTGGCCTTCTGGGCCATGGCCTTGCTGGCTCATGGGCAACTTGTTGTCCACCAGCACTCCCAGGTCCTCTCTACAGAGCTGCTTTCCAGGAGGTCAGCCCCCCACCTGAACGGGGTTATTCCTCCCCAGGTGCAGCACCCTACACTTGTCCTTGTTGAATTTCATCAAGTTTCTCTCCACCCAACTCTCCAGCCTGTCCAGGTCTCACTCTGTGGTGGCACAGCCTTCTGGTTTGTCAGCCACCCCTCCCAGCTTTGTGTCATCAGCGTACTTGCTGAGGGTTCACTTGTCCCCTCATCCAGGACGTTGATGAATATATTGAACAAGACCAGACCCAGTACCGACTCCTGGGGAACACCACTAGTTGCAGGCTTCCAACTGGACTCTGCACCGCTGATCACAGCCCTCTGTGTTTTGCCACCCAGCCAGTAGAGGAGGGGATACAGGGCTGGAAATGCTTTTGGCAGTGACAGCTACCACACAGCTCCATTGTGTGCCCAGGTGGGGACTTCCTGAGGAGGACAGCTCTGATGGCACCACTCCGGCTTTGGTTTCAGGAACCCAGATACCTATTCCTCTTCTATGTCTCACAGGACAGGCTTTTTGTGTCATTCCCCTGCCCCTAAAATAAGCATTTGGACTGAAAGCAGAAGGTGAGGTTGTGTGTGAAAACATTAGTTTTCTCTGTCACAGGGACAGAAATCTGTCTGCGTATTTTTGAGTTCTGGAGCTGGGGGAATATCACGTACAGCTAGAGGCACAGCTTTCCTTGAATAAACATATGTTTAGGGTTCTTCCCCCCCTCTGCGATGTTTGCAGGCATGTGCTGTGGTTACCAGAGTGTGTGGCCCCAGGCCAGCTCACGGCAAGTATGGAGATGACAGATTCTGTGCCAGAAACCAGCCTCCAGCTTGCGCGTTCTCTTTCAGATGGGGGAATTAGCAAGTGCTCCCTGGGGAGCACCGGCAGTGAGAGTGCAAGGGGCATGTGAGCATGGGTCCCTGACTGCAAGCGTTCCTGGTATCAGTGCAGATGTGGGGATGCCAGCAAGCCGCCTGGAATCACACCCAGCCCCGTTCAACACTATCACAGCTGTAATGAGACCATACCTCCACAGTTGCAAGTATCCCCAGAGGCAAGTGCCAAAGGCTCAAAAAGTTTAGGAAGCAGGCGGTGGTCTTTCGGTTGGCCTGCCCAACAGTAGGTATGAGCCACATAAGCCCCTTGGCATGGCAGCCTCTCCTCTGTGCGAGCGGCAGGAAGCTCATGCTGCTGCTTGGGAGCTGGACTCTGCTCTCTGAGACCCCAAAGGTCCCTGCACATCATTTGTGAACATCTGGATTGCTCCCAGAGCACATACCCATCCCAAAGCAGAGGGAATTTCACGGGGATGGCTTCAGTTGCTCTGAATGTGGGTTTGCCTTGTGGCGGGTGCAGCGCAGAAATGTTATGTCTGGCTTAGACTCTTCTTGTTTAGTTTGGAGAAGAGGAGGCTGAGGGGAGACCTCATTGCCCTCTACAACCACCCGCAAGAAGGTTGTAGAGAAGTGGGTGTTGGCCTCTTCTCCCAGGGGAATAATGACAGGACCAGAAGAAATGATCTGAAGTTGTGGCAGGGGAGGTTTAGATTAGATATTAGGAAGAATTACTGTACTGAGAGGGTGGTCAGGCACTGGAACAGCCTGCCCAGGGAGGCGGTGGAGTCCCCATCCCTGGAGGTATTTAAGAAACGTGTAGATGTGCACTTCAGGGCATGCTCTAGTGCCCGAGACTGTAGGGGTTTTTTGTGTGTGTATGGTTGGACTCGGTGATCTCAGAGGTCCTGTCCAACCACGACAATTCTGTGAAAAACTAGGCTTTGCTGCTGACAAAAGACAGGAAGACATAGAAAGGATATATTTTGATTGATGTGGCTGAAAAGCGACATGTTGAACAGCTTATACCAAATACCCATCAAACACTATTTTTAATTCTATTTTCTTGAAGGGAGTTGATTTTGCTTGCTCTAAAAGATAATCCTGAGTGCCATTTACAGATCATCCTGAGTGCCATTATGCGGCGCATGAAGGACATTCCAGTGATCAGGCCCAGCCAGCACGGGTTCATGAGGGGCAGGTCCTGCTCGACAAACCTGATCTCCTTCTATGTCAAAGTGATCCGCTTGGTGGGTGAAGGAAAGGCTGTTGTTTACCTGGACTTTAGTAAGGCATTTAATAATCTCCCACACTATCCTCCTGGAGAAACTGGCTGCCCATGGCTTGGATAGGAGTACTCTCCGCTGGGTTAAAAACTGTCTGGAGGGCCCAGCCCAGAGAGTGGTGGGGAATGGAGTTAAATCACGTTGGTGGCCGGTCACGAGTGGTGTCCCCCAGGGCTCGGTACTGGGGCCGGTTCTCTTTAACTTCTTTAACAGTGATCTGGACGAGGGGATCGAGTGCACCCTCAGTAAGTTTGCAGACAACATCAAGTTACGTGCCGACCTGCTGGAGGGTAGAAGGGCTTCACAGTGGGATCTGGACAGGCTGGCTGGATGGGCTGAGGCCAGTGGGATGAGGTTCAACAAGGCCAAGTGCCACGTCCTGCACTTGGGTCACAACAACCCCCTGCAGCCCTACAGGCTTGGGGCAGAGTGGCTGGAAAGCTGCCCGGCAGAGAAGCACCTGGGGGTGTTGGTCGCCTGTCGGCTGAACACGAGCCAGCGGTGTGCCCAGGTGGCCAAGAAAGCCAACGGCATCCTGGCCTGTATCAGGAACAGTGGGGTGAGTAGGACTCGAGAGGTGATCGTCCCCCTGTACTGGGCACTGGTGAGGCCCCACCTCGAGGGCTGTGTCCAGTTCTGGGCCCCTTACCACAAAAAAGATGTTGAGGTGCTGGAGCGGGTCCAGAGAAGGGCAACAGAGCTGGTGAGGGGTCTGGAGAGTAAATTTTAGGAGGAGCGGCTGAGGGAGCTGAAAGGGTTATTAAGCCTTGGATTGGGCTGCCCAGGGAAGCGGTTGAGGCACCATCCCTGGAGGTATTTAAAAGACAGGTAGACATAGAGCTTAGAGACATGATTTCCCTATGGTATCTTGAAGGAAGTCATTTGGGAGTACAGAGACGTCTACTCAGAGATCGTCAACCAGGCAGGCAGGACCCCGCAGCAGGCGAGGGGACAGGCAAAGAGGGGTGGGGTGGGGGGAGGCAAAGAGGCAGGTGTGGGGGGATTTACTGGGGGGAAGGCCCCCTGTTAGATTAACCCTTCATGCCCTGCAGGCCTTTGGGCTGCAGCTGGTGGAGATCAACAACAAACACCACACTTACATCCTCACCAGCGAACTGCCCCCCACCAAGGGGGAGAACCTGTGCCAGTCTGTCCCCTCCCGGGGGGGGGGGGATTTTGGGAGGGGGGGCAGACCCTGTTAGACCCTGATCAGGGGGATGACACCCCTCTGCCTCCCCCCAAGGACACCCACACATCCAACCTGGGGGGGCTCCTCATCAAATCATAGAATCATAAAATCATAGAATCGTCTGGGTTGGAAGGGAGCTTTAACATCGTCTAGTCCAGCCAGCAACCAAACTGATAAAAACCATCACTAAACCATGTCTCAAACTCCCAAAGCCTCCATGATCCAAACTCCTCGTTTAGAGACCCTCCAGGACCCCTCCCCCAACAAAAATCACACCTCTTCAACACACCCCCTTTCTGCTCATGCTTTTATTTCAGAAAAGGATTTTTAGTTTTAATTATTTTAACCATTTCTCACTTAAACAAAAAAAAAAAGTATATAATAAACGTCTTGTCCTCAGCACTGCATGGCCACCTCCAGTGTCTCTGAAAGCTTCTTGAAGATTTTCTCTGCAAGGACCAAGCTCCGCGGTGCCTGCCTTCCTGCTTGCCTGCCTCTGCCCGGCGCATGCAATGGTATCTGCAGTGGCATCTGTGTCTGCTGTGGCCTCTACGAGGGCACCTGCACCTGCAACGGGAGGGACAGTGGTGTCTCTAACGGTGTCAGTACCGGTGTCTGTGCCTACATTGGTGCCGGTGTCTGTGACGGTATCTCGATGGTACCTGCATGGCTAATTGTACCTGCGTCTGTGCCGGCATCTGTTGGTGTCCCGAGTCTATCTCTGGCAGGAGTCTGCTGCCTGATACGAGTCCGCCTCCCTGTCCGTGTTGGCCTTCATGCGCGCTGCCAGGTGGGAGAGCCTCTGTCCACGGGACGTGCCCTCCAGGCGGAAGAGCTGCTCCAGTAAGGAAAGGCAGCAGCTCTGCCGCAGCAGCCAGGCCAGCCTCTTCCTCCTGCCACGCAAGAGACACTGCTGGGCCCAGAGGCTCTTGCTGCACAGGGCTCAATGGGGCAGGGCTGGGGGAAAGCAGGGCGGCGGACAAGGCAGTTGCACCTCCTCAGAGGAAAGGGAGCTGATGGAGAGAGGGGTGCCGGAGCAGAAGCGGACAAACATAGAAGTGCCGTTGGGGGGAAGCTGACTGCTGGAGAGGGCGTGTTGGCACCCTAGCACCAGGGAGACCAAACAAAGCCGGGAACCGGCAGGAAAAGGGGTACGGCCCTCTGAGCTGCCTCGTCTTCACACCTCACCTCCACCCACTGCTCCTTCCCCATGTCCTGGTCCTGCCTCCAGACCCCTGCCCCTCGTCAGCCTCTACTCCCTGTCTGCAGCTCTCTGTTCCAGCCACCACCAGCCCCCACCGCAGCTGACACGTGCCGGCAGACAAAGTCCCAGCTCCAGCTGCTTTTTACGCCAAGGCGTGCTCAGTTGCCATGGCTGCGCACGGTGGGGAGGGAGTACGGGACTCTGTCCTTCCCCACTCTACCCACGCATGGCTCCTTAATGCCTTGGTCCTGCAAGGGCCCTGCGTCAGGTCAGGGGTGGCCTCAAGGCTCAGCCGGTCTGGGCCCGCATGCCTGGGACTGGGTAGGAAATGGCTCTTCCTCCTCTGGGGTCTCAGTTCTGCTTCTTACCGGATCTCCTGCGGAAGGGAGGCTGCTCTTCTGACATAAGTGGCACACGGCAACTTCTCCACCTGAGATTTGACGAAGGCTCCAAAGGAGGTCTGGGGGAAGTGCATTTCGAGCAGGCTCAAAGCCTCCTCGACCATTGTCTTTGCCAACTTTGTGTGGTTCATACGGCAGCAGACCTGCAGAGGAGAAGGGAAACACCCTGACATGGTCGAGCAGCCCAAGAGGCTGCAGGAGTCTGCTGGTGGCTGGAGGGGCCAGGGATATCCCCTGCAGCTGGGGAAGGCATCCAGCTCCATCCCTCGGGAGACCCCCCCAGATCTCCCCGTCTCTTTACCTCCCCTTTGAGGCTGAAGAAAGTGGCCTCTTCGAAGCAGGCTATCACAGTCGCTTTCGTCTTCCTCAGGACCTCCACCTCATTCAGCTTCATGAGGGCCTTTGCGCAAGCAGACGGAGAGCAGGTGAGTGTGGGTGCAGAGCCCATGGCCGGCCTTATCCTCCCCCATTGCCTCTGGCCTCTGTCTTACCAGGGCCTGTTTCTCCCCCTGGCGATGCCCGCCCAAACACAGTCACGCTGGCTCAGAGCACAGGCACCAGTGATCTTTCAGACCCCCTCCCTGCTAATGCCCCTCGCGCTCAGGCCACGCTGGCCTGTGTCTCTGTCCACAGAAGAGGCAAAGCGGAGGAAAAAGTTGGTCTCTGACCCCAGCATTTCCCTTCCAAGGCCCCCTCAAGGCAGGCCCTACGGCAGCGGTGACGTTGTCCTGCCCAGAGCCAGGCCACGGAGAGGACTCCGTGCACAGTGGGTGCTAGCAAGTGAGGCAACTCACCATGTAAGTGTCGGAGACGTGCAGGTAGCCAGCCGCAGACTCCAGAAGGTAGTAAAATGCTCGGCCAGCATCGCCCGCTGCCAGGCAGTGCCAAGCCAAAGGCACCAGCACCGATTCCACGACGGCTTGGCAGGAGCAATTGCCGTTGTTCTTCCTGTTGGTCCCACTGGGAAGCTCTGTTGTCTGTTTGTGCTCTGCCACACTACAGTTCCCCGGGGAAGAAGAGAGCAAATAATACACCGGCATCAGCCAGACTGGTCTTTCTCCCCACAGAGATGACACCAAAGCAGAGCACGAGCCCATGGGCAGCCGAGCCTCCTACAGGTGCTTTGTAGGTAGGGAGAAAGAGGCAAGCTGGGCTTTTTATTACCTCCCACAGGCAAATCACCCGGCTCCCCAGGGTGGCTTTTCCCCTGCACATTTTGTCGTCCTACTCTCTAGAAACTGGAAAGCAAGGCCTGCTCCAGTGTAGTGTGACCATCACTCAAAGCTTCCTTGAGCACAATCTCATCTCCATGGCCATCTACTCCCAGCTCCCACCACACAGAAAGCTTCTTCCCTAAGCTAGAGTCACAACCGGCAGCCAAATGCCGGCGCTTCCTTGGTCTCCTCTGGAGAGCCTGAGCTCATGGCCTTTACAAAGAATCAAACCCTCTCTGCTCACCCCAAATCTTCCTCTGTGAAGACCTGCTTCTCTGCAGCATCTGCAAAGAAAACAGGGAGTTAGACACCTCCTCGCCTCCCCCAGGGTAAGAGCCACCCTCCCTCTCCCAGTGGGCTTGCAGGGACCCTCGCAAGGGTGCCGACACGCTGAGGACGGTCTGTGGTGGTTGTCCTCAGCTCCTGGGCTCGTCCCTGGCAGACCCACTCCCAGCCCATCCCCAGCACACCCCCCTGGGCTCCTGCAGCGCCCGGGCTGCAGAGCACGGAGCAGAGCGTACCCCTAGTGGAAAGGATCCTCTCCCTCCTCAGCTGCTCTCCGGCCAGCACCAAGGCCTCCCAGCTGCAAGAGTCGCCCTGGTCAGCAGGGTCCCAACAGCTCCCTCCCTCCTGGCTGCTGGTGACGGCGAAGCGGTGGAAGGCCACGAAATCCCCTTGGCCGCAGCTCTTGCATCTGTGTGCGTGCCGCTCCAGGAAGACGGCACACTTGCGGTGCAAGGCGACCCGCTGTCTCTCAGGCCACAGTTCGTAGGCGGCCTCCTGCAGCAGTGGGACACAGAAGGCCAGAGCACCAGATGGCTGCTCCACGGTCCCCGTGCTCCGAGAGGGCCTCTGCACACCTGCAAAGCAAGGGGCCTTGGCATCAGCCCAATCAGCCGTCCCCACAGGGCCATGAGGGTCACGCTGTGGTGGGCACCCTTGGCAGCAACCCTGCGCTGCTGCACACCCAGCCTTGAGCACGGGGCGAAAAAGCCCAGCTGGCCTTGCTGGCGCTAGCCCAGCCCTGGGGACACGGGGCTCAGCTGCGCTCCAGGCAGGAGCCGGGCGTGTTGCTGCCAGCCAAAGCAAGCCCCAGCCAGTGCTTTCTCCGGGCTCTTGGCAAGGCAGTCCCCAGCCTCCTGAGCTTCCTCCAATGCCACAGGAGAATCCAAGGTGAAAAAAAGCCTGTCAAAGGCCCCGGGGCACTCTGCAGGGCATCTTTGATCTGGAGGCTGTAGGCGGCTGGGAGAGGATGGCAGGGACTCCACAGGCCCTCCCATGCCTGCGTGATGAGCAGCGCTTGGAGGCAGGGGAGCAGAAGCACTTGGGAGGGCGCTTGGTGGGAACTTCCCTCCGGCGCAAAGCTAGTGGGCTTTGTGACTGACCTGAAAGGTCTTTGACCAACCCATCCCACACAGCCATGCCTGCCTGAGCTCCAGCCACCCATCACAGTGGGAAAGCGTACCATGACCCGGGGAGCCCCGCCGGACACAGCTGGGAGCTCCCTTGTCCACCGTCCTGCTACCACTTACCACTCTCTGCCTGCCAAGAGGTGGCTGGCCCCTCAGGAGGATCTTGCACATCTTCTGGCGCCTCCCTGGTTTTCAGCCACTTCAGGATTTTGTCCCTCACCAGCATGTCCAGCAGGTGATTCATCTGCTCCTTGACCTCCACGGGAAGGATGTGCGAGAGCAGCTGGGTGGTAAACACCGGCCCGATGACAGCTGCAAACTTCAAGATCACCTGCTTCAGCAGCTTCATCTGATCCATCTGAGCCAGCGCAATCTCTGTCAAGAAGCAGCAACACATCTCTCTTGCCTCTTCCCCATGCTGAGGATGGAGAGGCTGGAAAGGTTCAACACGAGACGGGGTAGACTTTGGCCTCCTCTCCCCAGGCCTCCTCGGAACCCCTGGGCAAGGGAAACCCAGGGTGGGCATCTTCAAAATGGCTCCTCCCCTGATGGACTCGCAGGCCACAAGGCCTGGGGTTAAGTGAGAGACCCACATGCTCCCCCACCCAGGGTGGAGAGGGCAGGACCCAGCTGGTCCGTGCATCCCAGGATGCGCCCTACCAGATCTGGAGTAGGTTTGTGCCCAACAGTGCACTCTGAGAGCTTTCCCCACCTCACAGGTGGACTCAGAGCTTCCCACAACGGTTTCCTTCACTTGGCCAGGCTTTCTATTGGTTTGGATGAAGTGCCTTGAGGCCAGCATTAGCTGGGGCACTTAAAAAGAGAACAGCAACGTAGAAGCCACGTTCAAAGTTGGGACAGGGGCAAGTCAAAGCTTTTTCCCAGCAAAGGATTTGTTTCTGTGAGAAAAGGGGGCCATTTTAGTGTTGCATGATCACCTTTTCTCTCCTGCCTGCTGATGGAAAGCAGCCAGCAGGCTCACAGCTGGTCCACAGCCAGAGGGGAAAGCGGCTGCCCGCAGCCCCAGGCCTCTTTCTGGTGGGACCGGAGCCCCCTTCCACGCCGAGAGGGTGACTGCGGCACACGGATGCCCAGCCTCCCTCCAGCCCATGCCCTGCGAAGGGGTCCCAGCACGGCCGTCAGCCGCAGAGCGGCGCTCGGCCCCTCACCTTTCAGGGGGACGGGCAGCACGGTGTTCTCCAGGTTCACACCTGGCCTGATGGTGCAGACCCTGCCACCACTCATCCTGTTGGAGCAGCTGGTTGCTGGGACAGATGAAGCCTTCACTGCAGATGAAGAGAGCGAGAGAGCACCAATATAGCAATTGCAAAGTGACCTGCGGCTCGCAAACGTTTCCAAATGCACCTGGCATGGGACAAGTTCCACCTGGCATGGTCCAGTGCGCGTGCACGGGCCTGCCTGCGCTGAATGTGCTCGTGAAGCCAAGCAAAACCGTTTCCACTACAAGCCTTTCTTTGCACAGCCCTTCCAAAGATGTTCTGCCTTCAGAGCAGCTTTCCCACACCCTCCTCCAGCCAAGGCTCCCAGACTTCCAAGGGGGCGACTGAATGCCCTGGGGCAGAAAGCAGCAGCATTGCTGCCTCCAACATTGCAGCGCAACCTCCACAGCCAGGGAAATTGCAGGTCATAATGCAAAATGTAGCCTCGGTCCTGGCGCTTCCCAAGGCCACGGCACTCTGGCTGGCATTGCTCTCTCGGGTGGCATCGCCACCATTCTCTTCTGTTACCAGCACCCTTGTGGATCGGATTTATGGTTTCGCACTCAAGTTCCCCGGGCCTGTCCCTCACCTCAAGGGTTGTTCTCAAGTGAGCTAGCATTTGGCCAAGATAAATTCTGTGCCCATCAGAATGCCTAAGAAACACCAGGAACACGTGTGCTCCAGAACGATTTCCCTTGTGTTTTAGTCCTGCAACCCCCGCCCCAAGAATGTCAGCCCCTCCAAGCCCCAGAGGGGCTCGCTAGCCCCTTGCTTTGGTACAGCAAGGCGCAGAGGAGCCCACACCTCCGCCAGACCAAGTTCAGCCCTGCTGCAGGATCTGACTCTGCCCAGACCCACGGGGGCACGACGGAGCAAGACTGTGCTGCTCAGAATGCCCCACAGCAGCTCGCTAGTTGCAGCAAAGGTGCTTACTGATCAGGCTCTCCCAGTCCTCCTCTGCTTCTGGCCTCCAGGGGCAGAACGAGAGCATGTTGTTGGAACGAAGGCAGCGCAGCAGCTCCTCGCAGTAATATGGGATCCCCGAGCTTCTCTGCATCAGGAACCTGCACAGGAGCAGAACTGGCAGTGACGACCACAAGGAAAGTCAGGTGAAACACAGCTCAGTTGGGCGGCCAGTCACTCGAGTAGTCACTCATCTTCGTCACAGCTACAGCTCACTTTGGAAAGGGACCATCCTCCCGCTGCCTTGGGCTTTTGGGCCCCCAGAACCTCCAGCCGTCGCTGAAGTCCGTGGGAAAAGACTTGCGGGCAATGCCCAAAGGCAAGCCCTGCCCTTCTTCTCCTCAGGAGCCCAGACCCTCTCTGGCAGCAGGGCGGACTCTGCCCCAGTGAATCTCCCCCACAGCCCGGCCACCCACACCAAGGCCTTTCTCTCCACACCCTGACACGCCTGGGCTCGGGACTCCACCTCCTTCCTCCCTGGGCCACAGCGAAAGGCTGACACCTCCCAGGCTTTGGGTCTTGAAGTTGCCCACTCTCAGCTCACACTTGCCAGGCTGAGGCAGAACAAGCCACCCACGTCTGGTACTCGCTGGAGTCAGTGATGCTCCCAGTGCCCTGCACTCCCTATCCTTGGGGCGGGGGTGTGTGTGACTCCCCACCATGGCCGGAAGAGGTTCAAGCCCTCAGGCAGAGCTTCCCTGCCTCCAACTCACCTCACCAGATCCCTGGAGATGCGGAACACTCCAAGGTCCTCACAGACTTTCTGCACCACAGCTGAAACTTTCAGCTTGTCCAGATGAACATAGGTGAATTTTTGGGACATTGTGCCATCAGCTGCAGCTTTGCGAAAGCTCTCTGTTCTCACGTAGCCTGGGGCTAAGCTCATCACCATGAAGAGGGAGACGTTTTGGAGCATGGCTGACATGATGCTCCAGGAGGCAGGGTCGATGAAATGGGCATTGTCGATGACAAAGATGCCAAATTCTCCTCCAAGCGTCTGAAAAAAGCAGGTTGCTCTGAGGGGAATCCAAGAGATCCTCAGTTGTCTTCCAGGGGAGGAGATTTAGTCTCTGTCTCTTGAGAGGATGCTCTGAAATCTCTCCCCAACCACTTCCCTGCTCGCAAGCTTCCTGACTCTTAATTTCTTTGAGACTGTAGGGTCACACCTAACACCACTTGCCCTGCAGAAGGAGGGAGCTTGGGCAAGGGAACCCAGAAGACGTTTTCCTCCTCCCGAGCACACCTTACAGGAGGAAAGCCATTGGATGTGTTTGTGGGGCTGCAGGGGCAGGTGCGGGGCGAAGGCTTTCTCGGGCCATGATGGGCAATGACCCACGCCTGTGGTCCCCATGCTATGGTGGGACAGAGTCCGCAGCCGGTAGGGTTGTTCTGCTCTGGTCCAGGAGGAAGGAAGGAGGAATGCCTACCTTCTCCAGCACTTTTTCCCAGGTCGAGTGCAATTCTGTGTTCCTTTCAGTTTCACTCATCTCACGAACCTTGTCCGAAACGGGAAACTGGCCAGAAAAGCAGAGTCAGGGAGAAACATGGCTGCGGGGCTCGGCATACCTCCCCATCCCCAGCACGCAAGAGCGCAGAGCCCACCGCCTCTGCTGGCCTTGGCACCTGACCTCTCCCCAACGCAGGGACAGGGAGCCACAGGCGGGACTCCATCCAGAGCCTAAAGCCAAGGCCCTCTGCTGAGGGTCTCTGCAGAGCTGGGCCTTGGGCTGGGCTGAAGAGCTGCTCCTCTGGCTGTGGGAACCTTGGGCTGGCTGGAGCAGAGCCCTCACACAGCGCTGACCTCGGCACGAGGTCAGGAACAGCCTCTCTCCAGGGTGCTGAACAAGGCACCGGGCACTGCGGATGCAGCGCAGGACACAAACTGCCCACAGACAGGGAGCCCAGGGATAGGAAATGTGTGCTGTGACCCCCGCCATTCCCACCCTGGAACTAAGGCACTCCCAGCAGCGTGCCCACACAACCTCAGACCCAGACAATCTCGGGAGAGGCCCCTGGTTCTCACCTCGACAAGGAAAATGTCATTGAGGAGGCAATAGCTGCTCTCGTCGATTGTCCCTTGCAGCTTTCTCTTCAGCAGGCGCTGCCTGTCGCTGCACGACTCACAGTCCTGGAGGCCCAGGGCCCTGGCCATCAGCATACGGAGGGCAGAGAAGGACTGCCTCGCGTTGATCTCCAGCAGCTCCACGGACACCACCCTGCCGCGCAAAAGCAAAAGGGACTGAGATCCCCTTCTAAGACAAGAGGGGCGGAGGTGCCTTTTGGGGCCAGCTCTTCAGCCCCCCCATCTCCAAGTGCTTCCCAGAGAAGGCCACGCTTTTCGCTCCTCCTACGAGAAAGGGCACAGAGGGGCAGTTGCTGCCAAGCCACCACGAGAGTCGGGTCCAGACCCTGTATCTCCACAGCGCTGGCCCAGGTCTCCCTATGTGCCCCCTGCAGAGGAACTCACGGGGCTACGAGGCAAGGATGGGGCAAGTGGCGAGTCTGCCGTGGGGCTCCAGACCTTAGCAGTCTGCCTGCCAGACCACAGCCCCCCCTGTGCTCCTTCTGGGAAACAGGCAGAGGGTAAGCAGGGCTTCTGAGAAGGGCCGCCCTGCTGTCTGTTGGGTCTAGAGTCAGATCAACAGCACTGAGCTTGGGCTCTTCCCTGCTGCCTGTGCCTGTCCCAGAGGGGAAGGAGGAAAGGCCGTGGCTCCAGAAGCCACCTCCAACTCCCCAAAGAGGCAGAGGTGGGAGCAGGGTACGCAGGTGCTCCTCGGCAGCATCTCCTGGGGACTTTGTTGGGAGGCTGCAGTCCAAGGGCCAGGTGCACTGGCAGAGGGGCTGGAGCATTCCACGGCTGTCAGGGGATGGGCAGGGGTGGTGTCCCAAAGCTAAAGGTCAAAAACCTGTACCTGTGGCCAGCGGCCTGGCCTAGAGAGGCCAGTTCGGTAAGTAAGTGGCTCTCTCCAGAGTCCGCCGTGCCCTCAAACGCCAGGATGTTCCTTTGGCCTAAATCCCTACAGGTTTTCAGGCATCTGAAAAAGAGCTCAATCTCCTCCCAATCTATGAAGACAAACAAGAAAACCAGCTGCTGGGGCGTGCTGAAAAGCAAAGAGCCGTCCCTTTGGCGGGCACCCTCCACCGCAGCTTCCCTCCCCACCACCACATCCACCAGCCTGCCGACACCCCGGCCTCCTTCCCACCCACCCATGCTTGGGCACCTCTGCCTTCCTCAGAGCGGTCGCAGGCCCACCTGCCCCACAGCGCAGCTCCCCTGCCCTCTGCCCTGCCCCGCTGCCCTCCCCTCCCACAGGCACAGAGATTCCGCCGGCCCCGTGCCACTCCCCACAGGGATCCAGTACAAGACTGGAAGGGATGGTTGGAGTCGGTTCAGGCAGCTGCCTCCCAAACAGACTCAGAGCATCTCCTCGCTGTACCGTGAGCCGCACAGCACTTCCCAGTAGCTAAGGCGGCATCTTCAGGCCTGTACTGGTTTGGGCTGGGCTAGAGCCAATTTTCTTCAGCAATAGCTCACTTGGTGCCATGTTTTGGATTTGTGACCAAACATCGCTGTTGGTAACACGGCGATGTTTTAGTTATCGCTGAAGAGTGTTTGTGCAGCATGCGGGCCTTTTCCATCTCTCACGCCGCCCCGCCAGCGAGCAGGCTGGGGGTGCCCGGGAAGCTGGGAGAGGGCACAGCCCCCACAGCTGACCCCAACTGCCCAAAGGCCTATTCCAGACCAGCTCAGCAAGAGAAGCTGGGGGAAAGAAGGAGGAAGGGGGGACGTTCAGAGTTATGGCATTTGTCTTCCCAAGTCACCGTCACACCCCTACGGGGGTTAACGCACCGCAGAGCCCAAAACATTTGGCAAGACACCGAGTGATTAAAGGCATCCTGTGTGTCCTGACATTTGCATGTCTACGCCCAGATGCTGCCAAGAAAGGAGCTCTGAGGAGTGCACTGGGGAGAACCCACCACCAAAACTCTCCGTCAGCCTGGCAGCAGGAAATCTCTATCTTGATCCCAAAGACGGGGACCAGTTCAGCCTGCAGGCTGTGAGCAGCTCCACGGCTGAAAGGGACCTTCGTACCAGGTCTGGAGCATGGCAGAGAGCACCAAGCACCTCACCTTGCTTTCCACCCCAAAGACCTCAAGCAAGGAGCGACCAAGACAGGCGGTGCTTCCGTAGGGCTGCTGAAGGCGACACCATCCCTGCAAAAAGCCTCTCCCTTCCCAGCGCGGCACTAAAAGTTACCAAGGGAAAGAACCTGGGGTTCAGAAGAGCAAAGCGTTCTCCACTTACTCAGCAAGGGGACGTTCTCTGACCTCTTCATGGTAAGGCCCAACTCAAATACGCTAGAAGCGGGGGAAAAGAAAACACAAATCAATTAGCTGGTGAGAAGCCAGGGCACCTCGAGAAGCAGCCCAGCATGGCGGGGAAGGATGTGCTCCTCGGGGACCTGCTTTTCTTTCGAGCAGCGTGTTATCCCCTGCATGCTCTCCCAGACAAAGTTCAAGCTGACACACTACGACAGCTTCAAGCATAAGGAAGCCCAATGGCCATGGCAGGACAGGAGAACATATCAAGAGTCCATCACCAGAGGCCAAACCCTGAGAAATAGAAGACGTGAAAGAAGCCGGGGTGTGCTGTTGGCTAACAGACAGCTTTACCACGTTGGCCAAGAACACCAAGGCTCTTTGAAAGGAGGACTTGTGTCCCTGAATGGGTTGGGATGCCAAGCACCTGGCCCCTTTGGCTCAAGTCTTCCAGCAGTTGCAAGAGATGGGAACGGCTAACCCTCAAACGGCCAAATCCTGGCCCAGAAGAAGAGCTGAGATTTCCGCAGAAAGACATGAGGAAGAGTGTCCCGATGGGCCACCTTTCCCCACGGGGACCAGACTGGCCCAAAGCTTCTAGCTTGGAAGCAGCTGGCACAAAGCCTCCTTGGGTCAGCATTGCCAGGGCGCATGGTGGAGCAAGCACAGCATGGAAAGCACATGTCCTGGTTTGAGGTAAAACAGAACTAATTTTCTGTTCAGTAATTTTTCCTGTTTGGCTGGGCCTCTTCTGACTGACTAAACTCTGAAATTAACGGCATATTGTTCAGAAACTGCTCGCTCTCATAGTGATAAGACCTGATAATACCAAGGAATGGTATGCAGAGAGGCCCTTGCTTATACTTATCGCTATAACAACCAAGGTCAGGTAAATTTGTTATTTGCCCCATTGGAGGGTCGGAAGCAGAAAAGCGTGGAGGGGTCACACCTGTGGGGAGGAGCGGACAGGACAGGTGACCCAAAACTGACCAACAGGGTATTCCATCCCATCTGCATCATGCTCAGTATAAAAGCTGAGGGATCAAAGGGTCAACTCTCTTCCTTCAATGGCCGACATCTGAGGAGGACCCTGTCTGTTCGTCTGCCTTTGATCCCGATCCAAGCAATCCTGACTCCAGATCCGGAATCCAGCTCCTGTCCATCGCCGAGTCCAGCCTGGGACTTTCCCCTGTGCCTGCTGGTGATGTGATCATCACCCTGGGAGCTTGATACAGTTTTGTATATACTGTATATTTTTTTTTTCCTTTTTCCCTTTTTTTAAATTATTTATTATTTCATTATTTATTAATATTTTCATTAACGTAGTTTGTTTTTTTCTAAACTCATAAATCTCTTTTATCTCTTCCTCTCCTCTCTTTTCCTTGGGGGGGGGGGGGGGGGGGGGAGAGGGGCCATCTGTCGCTCTGATTGGTTAATCTGGTCAAAACCACGACAGCACAGCACAAAGCCATCTGGATAGAGCCCACAAGCCCAGGTTGTGTCTACCAAGACAGAGAAACCTTCCCTGTCCCTGTGCTTCCACCCCCACTCTCTCAGGGGAGAGAGGCAAAAAGCCTGCTACGCCAGGGCTTCCCACTGTCTCAGCCACAGGGAAGAGAGACCAGCACGCTCTCCCTCTTTGCTTGCCAAGGCTGCAGCCTTGGTGCCACCGTCACCTCATCCAGCCCTCTCAGAGGACACTCACCTCTCCTTGTATTGATACACAGGTCCAGGCTGGCTGAGGCCTTTCATCTCCCTCTCTGGCAGCTTCCTGAAGTAGTCAGAGGGCAGCCGAGAGGCGGCGTAGGTGACAGCATCACAGGACACCAGCCCAGGGTAGTGCACCATCATCCGGGCTGCCAAGTTCACCTTCTGGCCAATGACTGCCAGAGAGAGAGCACGCGTTAGAGAGAGAGAGAACATGCCTTGGTGTGCCTGTGCCACCAGCCCCACAGCACCCTTCCAGGCCAATGGCTGCTTCACCTCCAGCACAGGCCAACCCCACGGTGGGCTCAGCAGAACCCAGGCCAACAGCCGCCCACAAAGCCCATTCTCCTGCCCCGGGCCAGGACAGCTCTGCTTCAGCAGGCCCACAGCAGCCTCCCATGCCCCAGGCACCCCCTCGTACCTGTGTATTCGTGCCTCAGAGGGTGGCCAATGACGCCGCAGAACGTCGTCCCACTGGTAACTGCCACAGACACTGCCCTGGTACACAGGGAAAGAGCGGGGCTTCAGCAGCGCCCCGGGCGCAGTCCTGCCCGCCTGGCTTCATCCCTTCCCACACCTCCCCTAGGCACCAGCCCAGGCCACCGGCTGTCCTGCCCTGCCAGCGTGGGTCTCGGGGATGTGGAGAGCTCAGGGGCGACACATACGCCAGTTGCAAGGGACAAGGAACAGGGGCAGAGTACGCGCAGGGCCACAGCCCTCTCGTGAGCAAAGAGGAAGGGAAGAAGGCACCCGCCACGTCACCACCTGCAATGACAGCAACTGGAGATCAGGTGGCCAGACCCCATGGTCCTGGGTTCATGGGCCAGTGGCCCAGAAGGGCCTGCCTCTGGCACCAAGGGCCTCTGAGCCCTTGCCAGGGCTCGTTCCAGCACGGTGGCCAGCAGGGTGTGCTTGGAGGGACTGCGCCTGGCTGTCGTGGGCTAAGCCCAGGGGTTGCCGGACACCTCTCAGGGCACTGCCTCCTTCCTGCCAGCGACAGGGGAGGGCAAGCGAGAAGGCACATCTCTTTCTGGTGAGCCCCCTTGCACCCCCCGACCCCGCCACACACTCACTCTCTTTCCCCAAGCGTGGTGGAGCACGCCTTGAAGATCTGCAGAGCACACTGCAAGGCGCGAATGCTCTCGGAGGGCAGCTTGTTTCCAGCGAGTCCCAGTACACACAGGAACGTGCAGCCCTGCCGAGGACAAAGGCAGCGCATCTTGCTACGATGCCCAAGAGGGAGTCTCTCCCTCGTGCTCACTGCCCACCCACTCATGCTTGGGGGAGGCGATTGTTCACACTCACTTTATCAAACAGGAGGACTTTGTTGATTTTTCCCTTGTGAGGAGAGAGGATTTCTACCATCTTGCTGCTGGCAGCGTTGAGGATCGTGCTGAGACTCCTTGTGCTGATACCTGCAGGAAGCTGCAGCCGGATGAAGATGATGGTGACTGGCCGTAGCTCAGAGAAGAGCTCCAGTGGCACTTCTTCATCAAACTGGAAGACAAGAGCATGACGGCTTCACCAGCCTGCCCTCCTAGGGTCTCACTTCCCACACCAGGTACGGAGGGAGAGCAGGCTCACTGGCCATAGCGGGTACTACCAGAGGAAGGGATAAATCCACCCCAGCAGTGGTGACTTTGCCATACCTTCCTGAGAACATTGTCTGGTATGTACTTCCTATACTCCTTCTCCGCATTAGGATCACTGGGCAAGAGAAGAGCTGGCCTCATGGCACCTGAGGAGAGAAAATGCAAGTGGTCGCTGGAGGGATGGGACTAGGAGCTGTTTCAAAGCAGGGGCTGGCCCTGGAAACAGGGGAGAAAGAGTCTTCTGCGTTTGCCCATGTGGCCACCTCCAGATGCTGAGGGCAGAGCTGGCCCCCCTTGGGAGGAGGAGGTAGCAGCAGCGACTGCCCCAAGAGGTCCAAAAGCAGGAGTGCCAACTGACAGGGGGAAGAGGGAGGAGGTGGTTCCTCTCTGGCCCCTGAAGCAGCCAGGTCCCACCTTTTGGGGCAACCACAGAACAAGGGCAAGATGGCACTCACCTTCCCCTTCCGCGCGGTGGCTCAGTGGGTCTTGTACAAGCTTGCGTAAAGAGTCTTCGCATTCTGGCCAAGACATCGGATCCATGCCCATAACCTGAAGACACACAGAATGAAATCACTACCACTGGCCTCCCCAGGAGTCCCAGGGGACAGACCCTGCCCTCCACAGCCACTGCCAAGGAAAGGGGAGAGGAAGCCCCCCTGGCTGGCTGGTACAGCAGTGCCTCCTCAGAAGCACCGGAGCTGGGCAGCCATTATCCAAGCATCCCCCAGCTGTCAACCACAGCTCCGTGGCCCACAGGAGCTGTGGGCTGGTGGGGCTAAAACCCTTCTGGAGCCTCCTGACCCCTCAAACCAAGCAAGTCCAGCCCACAGTTACGCCTGAGATGGGAGGACAAGAGCTTCAGCTGCCTGCCCACTTTCCCACAGCTATGGCTTTCCCACAGCTTTTGCCCACAGCTATGGCTCTCTGCACATTCAGCTCCTCAGCCTTTGGACACCTCCCTCCTTCATGTCCAAGTCCAGCTCCTCAGAATGGCGGCTCTAGAGGCCGTCCCGTCCACCCACCTTCACAGCTCTTTCGTCTGCAAGATGCTTAGTCCTGAGCCGGTGCTGCTCGCAGAGCTCCCAGGCGGTAGCTGAGAGGACAATGTCACCTGCACCTGCAAGCTCTTCGGCCTCATGAATTTCAGCCAGACTGCGGCCAACAATGCAGAAATACTGCCGCCTCCTGTCTCCAAAAATCAGGAGGTCCATGGCCCCTGCAGAGATCCCTGGTGAGAGGGAGACGGAGAAGCAGTACTGACACAGGGAACGTTTTGAGCTCTGCAGCCCCCAGCATCTCAGCTGCTCAGAAGCCAGTCTGAAGCCCAGCAGGGAGACAGGCATCATGGAGGGGTAGAGCACGCTCCGTCCTATTTGGGGGGACACCCGACACAGGTCCCCGAAACAGACAACAGAGTCAACATTGAGAATGTGTTGAGAGTGCCGGGCATCTTACCCAGCTGACTGCCCCAGAAGCCCAGAAAACCAGTGGCCTGGACCACCGCCTGCTCCGTTTCCATGCAGGTAGGTTGGAGCTGTCTGCTGGAGAAAACCCAACAGCCTGCAAAAGCCCTTCTCGCAGGTGAAAGCCAAGCAGCTCCCCTTTGCTCTTTGTGAAAGGCAGAGGAGAACCCAGCAGGGGAAAGGATGCAAAGCTGCCCCCGCCTGAAGAAACGAAAGGATAACAACCTCCCTCAGATGTCTGTGCTAAAGCAGACATTCAAAGATCCTAAGACTCGATCTGACACCCGCTCTGCCTTTAAGCTTCCTCTGCATCTGCGGACACGCACAAACCCAGCAGTCTCAGTCTCCCATCCCTGCTTTGACTGCAGTTGGACCCCTGAACTCTCACCGGAGATGCTTTCCTTTGGCACTAGCCCCAGTGGGGATCCCCACATTCCCTGCTGGTGAGAAGCTCCCTGTGGCACAGCAGAGTGCCACGGATCTGCGTCTGGCACTGCATCCGTACCTATCTTCAGTTGGACCTCCTGGCCCACGTCCGTCTCACGCCTTCTATACTTCTTCTGGATCTGCTGGCTACAGTGCAGCACCAGGCTGATGGTCCTGGCCAGCTCCTGGGGTGGTGTTCTCCACAGCACCAGCACAGCGTCTCCTAGGGAAAGTGAGGGAAGGTCGAGGCTCTGCGGAGACCTGGCTCTCCCCGACCTATGCTCAGTGGCAGGGACAGCAGAAACCAGCTGACATGCGGAGGAAGATGGGCTCGTGGGCGGCCATCGTCCTGGAGGACACCCCATCGCGGGCACGGGGACACCTCTCCTCTCCCAGGCAGCCCCAGCTGCAGCCGGCAGCGGTGGGAGTCCCTGCCCCGAGCACTCCTCTGCAGCTGCAGCACACCAGGGACTCCCTCTCCCCTGCTGGCTTGGTTGCCCCAGCTCCGCCATCCCCAGGGCCTCCCTGCCCCTCACCACCGCCCTGACACACACCTTGGGCTAAGCTTTCTCGGGGGTCTCCTCCTCTGGAGGCTTCCTTGCCCCCACCCCCAGCCCAGGGCCCTACAAGCCGGGGCAGAGAAAGGGGAGCCACAGCCCTGGCTAAAGCCAAGCCACAGGCAGGCCCGGGGGGACAGAGACGACCGGGAGAGAGGCCACTGCGGGGGGTGTGCAGTGGCCAGCAGCGGGTTCCAGGTGCTGTACAGAGCCTCTGGAGAAGGAGAGCAGAGCAAACAGCCGTCCAAACAGGTAAATGCTGCCCATCAGCACACATGGGCATCGTTGTCCCAAAGACCTACCGGCAAACTTCAAGATGTCTCCTCCAAAAACCAGGAACTCTGCAGACAGAGGGAAGAAAAGGAAGAGTCATGCAGACACCTTCTTCCAGAAGCCACGGAGCAAGCCCCCCTCAAAGAGCAGCACCTGCACAAGGGTGCACCGTAGGGCACAGCTCAGGAAAGCATCGCTCCGGCCTCTCTCCCAGGCTCACAGTGGTCACTGCCCTGGTACCCACACAGCAGGCAGGGAGGCAGCCACCAGACCTAGGAAAGGTGGAGGCTGGAAGGGACCTCTGGGGTCCATCTGGTCCAACCCTGCTGCTCCAGCCGGGCTGCACAGAGCCAGCTGCCCAAAACAATGGCTGATCGTTCCTGAATAGCTATAAGCAGGGAGACTTCAGAACCTCCCTGGGCAACCTCTGCCAGTGCCCTCACAGTCAAAAAGTGTTTCCTGACCCACGGAAGGAACCTCCTGTGTTTCAGTGTGGGCCTGCGGCGTGGCCTCTGGTCCTGACACTGGGCACCACTGGGAAGAACCTGGCTCTGTCCTCTTTGCAACCTCCCTTCAAATTGTAGATGCATTCCTAAGGTCCCCCCCCGAGCCTTCTCTAAGCCAACCAGTCCCAGCTCTCTCAGCCTTTCCTCGGAGCACAGATGCTCCACACCCTTCATCATCTTTGAGAACTCTTGCTTTGCTCTAATAGCGCTGCCAAAGGGGTGGCCACAATGTGCTCACGGTCAGCTCAGGAGGGTCAAGGTTTTCCCTGTGGAAAGGGGCTCGTGAGGGTCTCACACACGCACAGGTCAGAGCCAGCACCCTCAGGTCACTGGCGCTGGCACTTGCTGGGTGCCCTCGGCCTGCGCTGGGCCCTGACGCAGCACGGAGCCGGCTGCCCACGCCAGAGGCACCCAGGGGGCTGCTGAGAAAGCGGGTGCCTCCTCGGCCACAGTGGGGAGCAGAAAGAGCCCGCACTGGTCCTGACCCACCAGCAGACCCTGGCTGCTCTCGCTGTTCCTCGCAGAAAGCCCCAGCCCTGCCGAGGAGGCAGGACCAGGCTGCCCAGCATGGCTGCCTTCACCCTCCACCATCATGGCCCGATGCCAGACAGTCCTGCAGCACGGATCTTACCTTCCAAAATATCACACAGGTAGTCATTGAGGGTTTGTGCCAGCTCATCAGCGCCTCTGTCCGTGCCGCTCTTCTGGACGAATTTCTCAGTCAACGCCGTGAAACCTGTAACAGGGACACGCAGAAATCAGGAAATGCCCATGTGGGCCAAGGGACCCGGCAGCACTTTCCACCCTGCCCAGCCCGAGAGCCTGTGGGGACACCTTCCCATGCCCGGCTCAGTGCTGGTGGCAGCAGGGGTTGGCTGCCCAAGACAACCCATCCTGCCCTCTGAGTCTTCTGTCACAGCAGAAGACCTCAGCAGCGACAAGACGGCCACTCTGTCCGAGGGGCTCCAAAGGGCCTGGTGTGTCCCAAGACGGCGCGTGTCCGTGGCTGCTCCTCCCTGCTCCCCCCACCTGAGACATCCGCAAAGAGCAGCACTCCGTGGACAGTCTGAGTGGCGTCGTTGCTCCTGAGGGAGCTGTCAGCAAGCAACGAGGGGAGGAAAGCTGCTGCTTTCTCCAGGCCTGAGTGGTGATAGTTCCTCTCCCAGGCAGAGGCCATCGTCAGCCCTGTGGCACACGGGGCACCTCAGGAGAAGACAGCCGTGCCCAGCTGCGGCGAGGACAAGGACCTCACCGCACAGTGCCAGCTGCACACTGAGCCCCGGGCCTCTGTGCGGGATGACTGGCCCTCTGCCCTCACAGGTCACAATCGGAGGGCGGTGGCCCCTCAGTTGGTCATCGCTTACCCGCCAGTTGACCTCACGTGTCACAATCGGCTCAGAGCGACATCCTCCGTCTGTCACTGCCTGCTGAGCAGCTGCTGCTGTCCCCCGGATTCACTCTTTCAAACAGAAAGAATCAGCTTTCACAGCTCCGGCCTCCAATATTCCAAACATCCAGAGCTGACTCCCACAGCCAAGGTGGCAGCCAGAACAACTCTTGCTTTCTTTCAAGGACTCTGGGAACTACTTGCATTGCCACCCAGACTTTGGGGCTGCGGGCTTTCCTGGCCACTCTATCCTCAAAAGCACCTTTTCTCATATTTCCCAGCACCGGCCTCCAATATGCCGAACATCCGGAGCTGACTCCCACAGCCAAGGTGGCAGCCAGAACAAGTCTTGTTTTCTTTCAAGGACTCTGGGAACTACTTGCATTGCCACCCAGACTTTGGGGCTGCGGGCTTTCCTGGCCACTCTATCCTCAAAAGCACCTTTTCTCATATTTCCCAGCACCGGCCTCCAATATGCCGAACATCCGGAGCTGACTCCCACAGCCAAGGTGGCAGCCAGAACAACTCTTGTTTTCTTTCAAGGACTCTGGGAACTACTTGCATTGCCACCCAGCCTTTGGGGCTGCGGGCTTTCCACATTTTGTACGTGAAGGGAGCATCGGAAGGCTACTGGCTGGTCTATTAGAGAAAATTAGTAATTACAGAAAACTGTGATCCGTATTATGACACTACACCTAAAAAAAGAAATTCTGCTTGAGATGCAGTGGCCTGTTTTGCAGAGCAGTGCAAGTCAATGTAGGTGATGATGATGAGCGGCCGACTGTTTCCACAAGTTACGCATTTTGCCGTTAGTCTGGCTCAGAGGAGCGAGAGCGTATTCTGCTTGTGGTGCTAGCATTCCCATGTGATCACCTGTAGAGCACTTGACAGGCACATGAAAGAGTGTATGTCATACTACTTCATCAATAGCTAGAAGTTCTTTTTAATGTGCTTTGAAATAGTGACAGGTGGTGTTGTTTAAATGCACTTCCTATCACTTCATGATCATAAATTAAAATTTCCAATAGTTCCTGATGAATCAAATGCAACTTCTAGATCTGCAGTATATGTAATATGAAGACAGCCTGTAATGACCCGTTTCTCACTGTACTGGACCTTCAAAATAGTCTTCTCTTAACCCCCCCCTCCCCAAAACCCCTGCCCCCTTACCCCCTTCTTTTAACCCCCCTTCCCCCAAAACCCCTCCTCTCCCCCAAGCCACACAAGCCCCCCTCCCACCCCAACCCCCCCCCTCCTAGCCTCCTTCTGTAAACGCTCCCTCAAACCCCCCCCATCTCCACTTCTCCTACCCCAAAATCCCCCCTTAACCCCCCCAACCCCCCAAAACCCTCTTCCCCCTCCCTAACCCTCCCTTAACCCCCTCCCACCCCAACCCTCCTCTCCCAACCGGCTGGATGGCCGTGCCCAGAGAGTTGTGATCCATGGGGTGAAATCCAGTTGGCGGCCGGTCACCAGTGGTGTCCCTCAGGGCTCAGTCTTGGGGCCAGTCTTGTTTAATATCTTATTGATGATCTGGGTAAGGGGATTGAGGCCAAAGCAGGTGTTGAGAGCAAAAAGCGTGTAAGCATTTTCCAGAATGCTCACGAGACAGTTGGCACCAGCTGGTTGTAGACAGGTGGGAACATAACGAGGTGAGCAGTGTCCCTCAGCAGGAGAACAGTGATGCGGGTAGGGGCGCAGGGTGACAGTTGGCATGGCCCTGAGCAGCACAGCAGGCAGCAGGGCTGGCTGCCAGGGGTCCGTGAGCAGCTCCTCCCGCGCCTGGAGATGGGCAGAGGAGAGGACACTGCTGTTCCTGTTGGGCTGTAGCAGGGGACAGCCGGTGGAAGCTGCTCTCCGCACATTTAATGAAGAGCTGCCGCCTTGGTACACCTAGAGGGTGATGATTCCCAGGCAGTGGAGCCGTCGGGTGTAGGACTCCAGCCCCCAGATGGTCGCCAGTGCCTGTAGCAGGAAGCTATTGCTGACACCCTCCAGAAATCTCCTTGCCCGTGCCTCTGCCTGTGTTGCCTGTGGCGACTTTGGACCTCGTACCATGGGTGTCTTTGCGTCTCTGCCTCTTTCCCCACAGGGCCTGGGCAGCCCACGCCTTCCTGAGGGTGCCTCTGTCCCATCCCCTCTTTGGAAGATGAAACCCAGAGCTCGGTGGGAAGCAGAGGTGTAGGAGAGACAAAGCTATGACTTTTCTGTCTCAAATAGAGGAGGAAGGTCTGGAGAAGCAGTGCCAGCCATCTGCAGTTCAGTTCCTGCAGCCTCCCCTGGCAGGGGGGTGTCTGCTCCTCCTCCGCTGTCAGCGGGGGGGCAGACTGTAAAGCGAGAGGGTGTTCTGCAGGAGGACAGGGGGTGAGCGCCACTGACCCTGCCAGGAGGGGCAAGCTGGAGGCTGGTGTAGGTGGCTGCAGGGTCAAGAGCTGCTGCCCCCACGAATGGACCGTGGGGACTGTGCCCTCCTTCGTGCCGTCTCCTCCCCGAGGCAAAGGTGCCCCTTCCTAGACATTCCGGCCTTGTGCAGTCACCACCGCGGGTGCTTGTGCCTGCAGCTCTCGTGTGTAGCCTGCCAGCCACCGCGTGGATGTGGCAACCAGCCTGGGTGGCAGGTGACAGCGGGGCCCTTTGTGACCTCCTCCGTGACACACTGGGTGCCAGCGTGGCCCCGACCCCTCAGTGTCCAGCAGGGCAGCACGGGGCAAGGGCGGGAGGAGCACAGGGCTGGTGAGGAGCCCTGAGCGGTGCCACATCTTGGCTGCCGGCTTTCAGCCTGTGGCCAGGGCTCCCAAGAGGCCCTGCTGGGCTTCCGGCTCCCTGCCACTGCCACCAACGAGCCTCCCCAGGGACAGGGATGAGCGCATGAGTGAAGCAGTCCCTCGGCTGGCACCGCTGGGGCTTTCCCCGGGTCCTTCTTGCTTGCCCCGCTTGGCCTCTTCCTCCTGGCAAGAGGAGGCCCCTCGGCTGGGGAAGGGTCCCCGGGTCACTGGTGTTGCTGGCCAGGGCTGGGGCAAGGGGCCTGGCCAGTTGGTCCCTGCTGGGACTTGGTCTCCTCTGGTTAGGGTATGTTCCTCTGCGTACGGGGAATGCAAGATGTGTCCAAGCAGGGAAAGTAAAGGGAAGAGGGGGGCTTGGCACAGCCGCCGGTCTGCGAGACACAGCCAGTTTTCATCTGCTCTGAACTCCGGAGGAGCCTTAGCCCGTCCGTACAAACAGGACAAATCCAGACCTTCCCTTTACAGCTTCCGTGTGGTTCGAAGTGGTTTTGCGCACAGAGAGATGGAAGTCGAGGAATATTCTCACGACTTACTCCTCCCAATGAACCGATCCCTTTGGCATTTTCAGTACCTGCAGCCAATACAAACCAAAAACCAGCGGGACCACCCGGCTCCTCTCAAATATTATTGTCTGACCAACAAGCCCCTTGGCTGGGGAGGCTGGATCCCCTCTCTGCCCTCTCTGAGACACCCCTCGGCTGGCACTGGGGAGTGCTCCAGCTCCGCCTGACGCCAGCAGCCGGGCAAGCATGGGCGGTACAGGCAGGGCAACAGGCTGCTTCTCCTGCTGCAGGCTGCCCTGGCAGGTACAGGGCTGCTGGCCTGGGAGCCCCCGGCGTCCCCGGCTCATTTTCGGCTGCACCTTCTATTCTCTCTTTCCCCCCTTTTCCTGGATGCTCCGCTTCCGTGTGTTCCATGCCCCCCCGGGGAGCGCCCTGCCCCTCCCTGCCCGGGTGGCGGGTCACAGCGGGGCCCTTTATGACCTCACCTGGTGACACCCCACTGCTCTGCGTGTGGTCAGCGGGGCTGCGGCCCCCTGCCCGCAGTGTCCGGCAGGACAGTGACGGGACAGGGCAGGAGCGGAGCGAGCCGAGAGCCCCCGAGCACAGCCCGTGTCTTTTCCTTGCTGCCCCCGGCAGCCTCACAGCGCCGAGGCGTTTTGCCAAGGCTTCCTCCGTCCCCTTCCCCTTTACCTCCATCCCGCAGGATGGCAGAGAGACCCCCCAGCCGCCCCAGGGTGGCCTGGGAGGAGAAGGCGGCTCCCCGGGAGCGCAGATCTCCACCGGAGCCCTACGAGGTGACCATGGTCGAGCCGCTGCAGACGGGTGAGTGAGGGGCCCTGTTGGTCTGGGCAGGGCTGGGGCCAGCGAGCGCACCCTGCTCCGGGCCAGAGTCACCTTTTCCTGGCAGGCTGGCAGTGGGGGTCTCATCTCATGGGTGGTGGGCATGGTGCTGCCTGAAGGCCGGGGCTGCTCAGGGCTGGGATCGGGCCCCGGCACAGCCTCTCCCAAGGAGGGAGAGAGCAGGCGGGACCCAGCTCCTGCTCCGGGGCACGGGCAGCGAGAGGCAGTGGGGTGGGCAGGAGGCAGCGATGCTGCGGGAGGGGGACCTTTCCTGCCCACCTGCAAGCCAGTTCCTCAGCCCGGGGCACCGGGGGCTTTCCCCGCTGCGCCATGCTCCGACATGGCAGCCCATCTGCAGGGCACCCTCCAGCCCTGTCACATGTGGGAAGAAGGCGCCAGGGGAGCGGGCATGAGGCTGGACGGAGGGCAGATCTTCCTCTGCCCCCCTGCCAGCAGCTCCTCTCTACAGCTCTCCTTGCTCTCCTACTTTATTAGATCCTGAATGGTTACCGCTCTACGAAAAGGCAAAGGAAACCATGGACTTTATCATGGCCTTTGTCCGCTGCCCAGAAGAGGTAACTGCGGCCATTT
This sequence comes from Numenius arquata, assembly GCF_964106895.1. NCBI lineage: Eukaryota > Metazoa > Chordata > Aves > Charadriiformes > Scolopacidae > Numenius > Numenius arquata. The sequence goes on from NW_027414770.1 coordinate 457,475, forward strand.
CCCCTGCAGCTCTGCCGGCATCTCCTGCCAGGGGCTCTGCTGCCGGGCTGCTGGAGGTGTGCTGGCTGGGCAGAGCTGCATCTCCCAGCTCTTCCACACGGCCCTGCACCCGCTGTGCTCCGCTCCCGATGGCCGTGGGGGCCCCTTTCACGCTCTGTTTGTCTCTCTGTCCCCGCGGCTGCCAGGACGAGGACAAGAAGCTTGAGTTTCTTGACAGCATCAACATGATGTGCCGTACAGCCTCAGACTACAGCTTGTTACGGTGCCTACATTTCTTCTGCCATGCATTCGAGCTGCCAGAGAACATCAAGGTGAGAGCATACCAGGCAGCTCTGGAGAAGGGGGCACGGCCCCCCTGTGAGGACAGTGCTTGGGCAGGGCGAGGGTCTGGTGGCACTGGGAGCTGGCAGCTGCCAGGTCCCATCCTGGTTGTCCTCTGCAGATGCTGCTGGAAAAGGAGCCCAGGGACCAACTGAGCACAGAAGTGCGGATGAAAGCCATGGATGTCATCGCTAAACTGAGGTACCTGCCCATCCCTGCCCCAGAGGTCCCTGTCCACCTGCACGAGGCCTCAAAGTGCTGCTCCCAGCACCAGTGTCCAAATGGCCCCTCTCGCCCTTTGCAGCTCAGGGCAGAGAGTGCTGGAGGGTAAAGAGGAAAGCCTCCTAGAAACCTGCTTCTCGAGTGTCTTTTTCCTTCCTCCTGAAGAGGAAATGCAGGACCTGGAAAGAATCCTCTACCATCAGGTAAGACCTGGGTGAGCTCCAGGAGCCTCCAGTCCCCCCAGGCTGCTCCCTGGCCCACCCCGTGCTGCGATATGACCAGAGGTCCAAGGCAGAGCAGGGTCTCGGCTTTGCTTTCCCACCCCCTTCCATCTGTCCCCTTCCTGTAGGCCTGGCCACCTCCAGTGCTGCAGGCTGCTCTGCACCCAGCAGATTGTCTGCCCTTGGGTGTCTCCTGGGTACCGCGAGGCAGCACGGGAGTCCTCCCTTGGCTCTGGGGGTTCAGAGCAGTCTCCTGGGGGTGAGAGGGACAGCGGAATCACTGGCACAACTCTTTGCCCTCCTTGCAGACCATGAACACCGTGAAGTACATGGTGAGAGAGTTGGTGTTCAACTGTCATCTCCACAGAGTCACCATGCTGGTGCAGATCATCTTCCAGGTCTGGCATGCACAAGGGCTGTTCCTCACCCTGGAGGGAAGGGGGTGTCCACTCTGGAGTGGACGGTGCCAACCTCAGTGCCATGCAGAGACAGCACACTGCAGGGAGGGTGCCCACCTCCCTTGGGCCACCAGGCTCTTCTGGAGCACAGTGGCTGCAGAGGGTGGCAACTGCCTTCCTGCCTGGCCACAAGGTTGGCCCGGGGCATTTATCCCAAGCCTGCGAGCTCCCCTAGGGCAGGAACTGCAGGCTTTCCTTGAGATCAGAGGAAGCCTTAATGAGCTGTGCGAGTCCAGCCCAGGAGTTCAGCAGTGCTGTTTCTGCTGGAGCAGGCGTCTGCTGCCAGGGCACACCAGCAGCTTCTCTCTTCCCAGATGCTGCTGAACTTCACCGACTCTGAGACAGTAGCCGTGCAGAAGAGGGCCCTGGATATAATTGTCAACCTGAGCTTCCACCTGGAAATGTTTGAATGCATGTCGGTAAGGTCCAGGCCCCCTCCAGCCAGGCCCCCTCCCCTCACTGCACACCAGAGCAGCAGCAGCTCTCCCCACGCGGGGCTGCTCCCCAGCCGGTTGCTTTCGGAGTCGTGGCTGGCATGGCCCTGCAAAGCCCTTTTTCCGCAGGGATCCAGCCCTGGGCACACACTTGGGTTCAGGGCTTTGGCACCAACTGATTGCCCTCAACCCTTCTGCTCTTCTGCCTCTCTCGCCCAGGCCTGGAAACATTATCCAACAGGAGTGTATGACCCCATCAAAGATAAACACTTCCAGATTGCAAACTTGGGAACGCTGCTGGGACGTCTCCTGCTTTTCTTTTCTTCCACAGAAGAGACAACCCATGGTGCTTACTTTGCTCTTTACCACCTCAGCGATTTCATCGATCAGCACGAACGTAAGAGAAACAACCCACAATGGTGGGCTTTGTCCCTCTGCACACAGACATGTCCTGATAGCTCTGCTTCTCTTCCTGACCTCCTTTGCCCCTCCCAGCTGCTTCCCGTAGCATCCCAGCTGACGTTCTGCTGCAGAAGCCGAGTGCTCTCCTGATGTCCAGGATCTGTTCTCTGCTACTCTCCTCCCTCCCTCCTTTCAGCATCTTGAACCCCGCTCACTCTGTTGCGGTCCCTACAAACAAAGCTACCATTGATTATCAGGTCCCAAAGCCACATCTTCCCCATTAGTGAAGAGCAGATCCACCCGCGCATCACTCCGGCTGGTCTCTCCAGTGCCTGTAGCAAGAAGCTATTCCTGACACCCTCCAGAAGTCTCCTTGACCGCTTGTGTCCTGCCATCTTGCAAGCGGATCTCAGGGCAGTTTGGTAAGCTTGCTGGCAAAGCTGCTGTGTCTTACAGACTCTTCTGTGTTTCCCCCGCTATTTAGGCAACTCACCGACAAAGAATAAAAAACAAAACTTCCCTTGGAAATTTGGATGCTTCTCTCACACCGCCAGAGACTGGGCCATGGTAAGGAGCTCCACCCCCACTGGGACTCTTGCCTGTGGCCTCGAGAGGACTTGAGTGAGCAAAGGCATGTGGCATCAGTGGGGCTGCCGTGGTGTCCCTGGTCTCCCTGTCCCTGGTGAGAGGGCTCCTTCTGTCCCCACGCAGGGACTATGCGGGGGCAGCACGCCAGTGTCCCAGCAGCAGCTCCAGCCCTCCTGGCCACCAGAGAGCCCTGGTTCTCCGTAGGGCCGGCAACGCTGTGCCCATGAGCCCAAGCCTCCCCCCTCACCCTGAGGACCCTCTGCTCTCATCCTCCGCCCTGCAGAGACAGCAGCCCCTGCTGCCAGCTTTCCTGCGGGCACTGCCACCGGCACTGGCCGGCATCTCTCGCCAGGACTGCTCACTCTGCCCAGCTAAACACACCGTCGGGGACTCGGTGTGACGTCTTTGCTCCCTTCCTTCCTCCCATAGCGGTTTGCACAATACCTCCCACCTTATCAGATGACAGACATCGTCCTTGCGTTCATCGAGGCGATGAGAGACTCCAGCATCTTTGACAAGGAAGCGGCAAGAAGAGTGCTGGATCTGTTCATGACATACCCCGACCTCTGGCTGGCGGATGTAAGTACCCTGTGGTTGGATTGCCCTGCCCTTGAGCCCTGTCAGGCCTTGTTCCTCTCCCGCTTCCTCCCTCCCACCCCCAAGGTGTCTCGGGCACCTGAAGCCACCTGAAGCCAGCAGAGAGGGACGGAAAGGGCAGCTGAGGAAATGGCTGCGCTCCAGTGGCAGCACCATCCTCACCTGTGTCTCCTCCAGGTGCTGAAGATCATGAGCTGCATCCAGGAAAACCTGGGACACATCAACACGGAGTCAGCACGCCAGAGCGTGGAGTCACTGCTTGACGTGCTGACTGACCTGGACCCCACCAAAGTGCTCCTGAGCCTGTTGAAGTTCTCTGCAACCGGAGACAGGTACTGGCCCCAAAAGCCATGAGGGCTTGTTCCCAATGGGAGAGGAAGTCAGGGACTCTTGGGATGCCAGACACAAGGAATGCCGCAGGACATCCCCGTGGAGCGGGGCCCTCCATCCCACCACGCTTTCCAGCCCTGGTGGGTCAGCCAGGCCTGCAGCAGTCAAAGCTGGCCAAGCCAGCCCAGAGCCACCACGCTCCTCCCAGCCCCACAGGGAGCTCAGCCCTCTCCGGCTGCCCAGGGCATCCCGACCGAGGGGCAGGGTCCGTCTCATGCAGGGCTGTCCCCGGCCACGCTGCTGTGGCCGAGAGGCCCTGCTGACAGAGTGCTCTGGCTTGCAGCAATGGCGCAGCGATGTGGGAGGTGATGCTTTCCATCCCTCAGACTCTGGAGAAGATCTTAAAGGAGCTCCTCAGTCAACTCCAGGGCAGGAAAACACGCGCCCCAGGCGCCTTGGCCATAGAGAAGGCCTACATCCTTCACTTGTCTGTGAGTTACCTTGACAAAAGTGCAAAGGCCTTGCTCACCTTCAGCGAGCCCTGCAGGCTCTGCCAGGATCTCACTGCGGTGTTTGTTTCAGCTGCTGGCCCCCGCTGCGTTCCAGTCCGAGGATTTTGGTACCGTCTATCAGAGGTGTCCAAGCCTGGTGACAGCCTCCCTGTTGCTCAGACACCTCCTCCGGCTGTCGCAGACACGTGACACGGTGAGCAGGGCGGCACCGAGAGGAGGCACGTTGGCAGCCGGGGCTGGGGCAGTGGGTGAGGTGGTGGCTTGGCTGTGGCGGGGGGACGGGCAGTGGGATGACTGCTCCAAATGCCATGCGGGGGGGGGGGGGGGGGGGGCGCGGTGGCTGCCTGGGGAGCTTTCCAGGCACGAAGGGTTCCCCAGCCATCTGCCCCCTCGGGCCTGCGGGAAAAGGGGGCGGCTGGGATGGGGACGGGAGGGGGGTCTTTGCTTTCCTGCCCTCCCTGCCCTACCCCTGCTCTCCCGCGTCCCCACCAGTGTGCCCATGGCCGCCACTTGCCAGGAGGCTGCTGCAGAGATGCCTGTGCCACCACCTGCCAGGACGCCGGACCGGAGGCTGGGACACTTTTGCCGGGGTGGTCTTTGACCGTTTCAAATACAAAGTAAACTGTCTTTCGTACAGGCAAGAAAAATGCAGGTCCTCCTGCCACACATTATGGAGTTGATCCAGGATGGCCACACCACCGATATCAAGATGAATGTCCTGGTCATCTTCAGAAACGTGATGGGTCACCTGGAGAGGAAGGAGGCCAGCCTCATTGCTGTGCAGCTGGCGGAGGAGAAGCTCCTGCCCCTCTTTGAGGCTGTAAGGCTGATGTGGGAGACTGAGCCCTGCAGATGGGCACTCTTGCGATGAGAGCTGCCCCTCAGCCCAGCCCCACGGGCAGCACTCAGAGGAGGGTCTGCTCCCCTGGGCTCTGCTGGGATGGCTTCTGGGCTTTGCAGCCCAGCACGGCTTCTCCCTCCTGCAGAATCTGGCCCCGGAGCATCTCCCCTCCCATCTGCCAGGCTCACGCCCTTGGGCTGATGCTCACAGGAAGCAGGGAGGGGCTCCTTCTCAAGTCCCCCTCTCCTTCTCCCTACCAGGAGTCCAGCCAGCTGCGAGAGCTCTCCATCAGCCTCTTCAGAGATCTGGTGGGGACTGTGGTGGGGGAGGACAAGAAGAGGATGAAGGAGCAAGTGCAAAGGGGCCTGCTCCCGCTATTCTTTCACACGTGTGAGGAGACAGACAGCGTGTCCGAGGTACAGATTCGAAAGCTGGCCAGGGACACAGGGAAGGGCGTGCTGACCCCCTGGGTATCAAGGGCAAGAGCCGCTGGCAGTGGGACCGGGGGAGCGTCTCTCACCTCGGGGTCCCACTGCCCGAGTCCCTGAGGACAGGGCAGAGCTCCCCTCCTTCCCTGCACCGCTCCACCACTGCCTCTTGCTGCAGAAGCGGAGGGGACACTGGGGGGGTCCCCTCCCAGCTACGCTGCCTCCTTTCAGCCCTCCTCCAGGGCAGCCCAGGGGAAGGCCCCTGCAGACCCAGCGCCAGCAGGGGCAGAGAAGCTGGCACAGACATTGCCCACCCCTGCCCTGCCCGTGGCCCCAGGCGGGAATACGTGCGTCCCTGCAGGCTTCCCTGTTGTCCCTGCAGCAGCTGGAGGCCACGGCTTGGAGGCTCAATCCCTGTCCCCCCAGGCCGTGCCCAAGAGACCCCCAGAGATTTAGGCCAGGGCATGTCCCAGCTCCCCAAGGGCTGAATCGTGCCAGGAACGAAGCCAAGAGGAGGGGGCCGCCAGGTCTCCTTCCCCAGACTGTGGTGCCATCTCCCAGCTTTTGCCCCTCTGCAGGCATCCAGGGAAGCCCTCCTTGCTGCAGCCGAGCTCCTCAAGATGAAAGAGCTCAAAGACCTGGTGCAGCCACAGAAGATGTGGAGGACTGTCGAGTACTCGGTGAGGCCCAGGGCCCAGGCTGGACGAGGGGTGTCCCCTGGCGTCTGGGGTGTGGGCTGTGCAGCTCTGCCTCGCCTGCCCCGCTCCAGCCTGGAGCTGCATCCTCCTTCCCTGCCCTCAAGAACAGAGCCCCCCAGGGCCTTTCCTGCACCCAGTGGGAGGGAGGGGTCTCAGGAACAGGGGTGTTGGGAGGAGGGAGGTGTCCAGATGACTGGAGAGGGATGGTGACATGCCCATACCATTGTGCTCTCTCCAGCTGCTGCAGGACAGGAGCAGGCTGGAAGAATACCTGGAGCAGAGCCTGCCGTACCTGCAGAACGCTCAGGCCACCTTGCGCGAGGCAGCCGTCAGGTTCATCGGTGAGCCACAGCCCCCGGGGTCCCACTTTTGGCAGCCTGGCCCCCAGCTGCCCAGGCAGGTGGGCTCACCGGGAGCCTTGCTGCGTCCCACCGCCCTCGGGGACTGTCCATCCCCGCGCTCAGCCCTGCTGGGGGGCAGGAGGGCGTCCAGCCGAGCCGGCAGGGCCGGGGGCCGCGCTGCCGAGGCGCACTGGGGAGCAGAGGTCTGACAAAGCTCTGTGCCTAGGGCTTGGTGCGCGGCGCCTGAGGGACCCAGAGGGGAGGCAGCTGCGGGATATCTGCAACGGTGAGCGGGGGCAGTGCTGTGCTGGCTGGGACTGGTGGGGCACGGGACAGAGCCTGGGCAGGGTGCTGCCATCCCAGGCCCTGCTCCAGGGAACTGCTTCAGGAGCAGAGGGAGGTGTGAGGGGCACATGGGCCTTCCTGAGCAGCAGCTTCCAGCTGCTCTGATGGCCTCACCTGCTCCTCCTGGCCAGAGAAAGAGACAGACAGGGCTGGCACGGGAGGGTCTCTGCAGACAGCGGGGTTTCACCACTGCTGTGTTTCCTTCTGTCACAGCTCTCAGGCCCTTGGAGACTGACGCTGAACCCGCAGTCCGGTCCCTGGCAGCTCAGACCTTGCTCATCTTGGGAACACCAAGGAAGCAGCCAACATCATCACGGTGGTCCCTTCGAGCACTGTGCTGCGGGCTCTGAAGAGACAGAGAGGTCAACTAAGCCTTAGGGAACGGCTGTGTTTGAATACGACTTAGTTTATAATAAAGCTGGAACAAGCAGCCCAGTGCCATGGTGTCCTTCCCATGGGGACTGCCCTGAGCGTGCCGAGCGGACAGTGTCACTCCTGGCCTCTGCCACCGCCTGCAGGACAGTAGCCCCGGACCCAGGCTGTTCCTGATAGCAAAGCCCCAGCTGCCCCCCCCTAGACCGCAAAGCCCAGAGGGGAGGAGGAGAGAAGCCTGAGCCTGACCCGCCCCTCCGGAGACATCTCAGGGCACGGAAAGGCACCCGTGCTCCGCAAAGCTCTGGAGTCGCCATTTCTCCTGGCGTCAGAATCCTCTTTTGTTCTGGGGAGCTGTGCTGGTTTTGGCTGGGATAGAGTTAATTTTCTTCGTAGTAGTTCATATGAGGCGACGTTTTGGATTTGCGCTGGAAACAGCTTCGATCACACAGGCACGTGTTCGTTACTGCTGAGCGCGTGTACGCAGCATCAGGGCCCTTTCTGCTTCTCTGCCCACCGCGCCAGCGAGCAGTCTGGGGGTGCGCAGTGCGTTGGGAGGGGACACAGCTGGGACAGCTGAGCCCAGCGGAGCAAAGGGAGGGACATCCCGTGCCATAGGACATCCTGCTCCGCCATAAACCTGGGGGGAGGCCGGCACAGGGGAACGCTGCTCAGGGACTGGCTGGGCATCGCTCGGTCGGTGGTGCCTTCAGCTGCATTGCTTGTCTGTCTCGCAAGTTTAGTTCTCACTCTGTGCTATTTCCTTCTTCATTACAATTTCTCATTACTGGTATGATTTTATTTTGTTGCCATTAGTGAAGTTATTACCTCAACCCAGGAACTGTCTGGCTTTCACCCTTCCCATGCTCTCCCCCATCGCGCCGGGGGCAGTGAGCGAGCGGCTGCTGCTCCGTTACTAGCTGGGGCCAAGGCCCAGCAGTCCCTTCTCCACCCCTCACCCCAGAGCAGGAACGTCAGGCCCAGGTCACGCATTATCCAATGCATCCTCGGGAACCAGCACTCCCCTTCTTATCCTTTGATAGGTCGCACAGGCAGCATTCCCTCCGTGGACGGACCACCCCTGTAAAACGTCCCTAAAAATTCCACAAAAAGCCCACAGCGTCCATCGGGCCCGTGCCTTCAGGCTCCAGCCCTCACGCTGCTCGCTCCAGACAGGAGGCTGGTGTCCTGGGGGGAGTTACTGGGCACCAAAGCCAGCTCAGGCCACAACCAAGGGGTTCCCCTCATTTTCAGAGTCCAAGGCGCCACTGTTAGCACCTAGCCCATCCTTTCCGAGCCCAAAGCCTCCTTTTTACAGGTTGAAGGCCCCGACCCGTCTTGGACGCCCCACGGCCTCCCCTCAGGGCCCAGGGGCCCTGGGCAGGGATCAAGCCCTGAAGGCGGAGCCGGTCGCCCGGCAACGCCCGCCCAGGAGGGGAGGCAGCGGGCCCGGGACAGCCAATGGCGTCAGAGGAGGGGGACAGGGCATGGGATTGACTGTAACAGACAGCCAATCAGAGAAAAGATTCCGAGAGGGCAGGGCGGGCACTGTGTGTGAGCGACCCCTCAGGCGGCCAATAACAGAGAGCATCGCCCCAGGGGAGGGTGGGCCCCAAAGGAGGGCAGGGTGACGGCCCAGGCGGCCAATCAGCGGTGACTCTCTCTGGTGACGGATGAGCAATGCCGCACAGCAGCCTGCCCACCTGTGGCCAATCAGCGGCAGCCTCGCCTCAGGGGAGGAGACTGACAGCGCTCCCGACCTATGAGGGCGAAGACCATTGGGAGCAGAAGGCGGGCTCTGCTGGTGGCCAGGCCGAGCTTTGCCATGGCGCCCGTGGGGCCTGCCCTGAGGCCGAGCAGCCCCCAGCGCAGGCCCCAGGCCCCTCTTTGCCCCTTGCGGCCCTCCCTCCTCTCAGCCGCCCCCGTCTTCTGGATCCCCCCATCTCCGAGGGAGCCACCGCCTCCCAGAGAGTCAGCGTGCCCTGGCCGTGCCACTAGACGGCAGCCGTGGGCCAGCGGGCTTCTGGCTGCCATCGCCACCGGCATCCGCCTGAGGGTGTTGAGGAGGTGAGGGTGAGGCCGCTGGGATTGTGGTGGTGTGGAGGAGGGTGGGTGGGGGGTGGTGCTTGCCATGGGGCTGCCCGCCATCACCTCCCCCACGCCCCCTCCTCACAGCCCAAGCGAGCCTGCAGTGGCCTGAAGGGTGTTGGGGAGGGAGAGGACGCAGCACCTCTTCCTCCTGAATTACACCAAGACCCTCTTCTTCCTCCGCGCCCCTGGCCCTTGCCCCTGGTGTCAGGGATGTACACCGACACCTCTCTCCCTTCTCCCCATGCCTCGGCCACGCGAGGTGACCATCCCCTCCTCCCCACAGGTGACACTGGACCCCACCGGGGAGCCCAGTGACGCGCGGAAACAAACCCTACAACTCGCAGAGAGTTATAAAGCAGGTATGTTCATTGCGGCGCCGGGTGCAAGGGGGATTTCTCCTCCTAACTTGCACACTGGCTCGTAAAACAAGCATCTATTTATGATGAAAAGCATACATATTCATTAATGTGGGCTGGGTTATTATAATTAATTTAAGAAAAGGCGTTACTATTCTAATTATTTCTAGGAACTCATTATCATAAGTCTCCTCCCCTCGCCGCATGCGTACTGTCGCCCAGTGGTTGTGGGCTGGGGTCTTCTGGAGGAAGGCTCATAGTCTTCTTCACCGTGTACTTTTACCTTTGGCTTAGAATGCTGGGCTGGCTGGACTCCAAACCGCAAAACTGGTCCCGACCAGATGGACACTTTACCCAGACAGTTGGGTTCCTCCTTAGCATGCAGGCTGTTCCCGCTATCTTATACACAAGGCCATTTCTTTATCTTGGAATGCTGGGCTCCTGGGCTCCGAGCTCTGTTCTTTGCCAAGCTGTACTAAATCTACACTAACGACCTTTAACCATTAATTCTCTGAATCAAGTCCTCCCTTTTCTTTCACCTTTGTAAATTCTTTTACAATGGCCTATAACACACTTTCCTTCTTCGTCTGATTTCTAAAATACTTCCCTGACTCCACTCGCTCACGGAGCTGATGCTTCTTCCATTGAATGTATTCATCTTTGGCCCCCCTGGTACAACACATAAGACATCTAGCTAATGCACACGCTAAAATTCCTAACACAAGTATTGCTACTAGAAGGATAAACAGTTGTTTAAGCCAAGCCAGGTTAGGTAACCACGAGGTTAACTTTTCCCAAAGGTCTGAAAACTTGAATGTGGTGTCATCTTGCGCAGTCTGATGCAAAAATCTGAGTTTTAGCTATGAACTTGCTCCATCCCCAGGCTATTGTCCTATTCACCGGCCCCCTGTGTCTATATTCCCCGTGTTCCCAGGTACAATTGTTATTGCTAACTAATACAACGAGCTTTTCTTTCAACACTTGTAAATCAAATCTGGGTCCTAAGGGGTAGATATTATCATCGTTCTCACAATACCCGTCCAACTCATCTTCCCCTCTTGCCCAAAATTTGGGCCAGGTTCCGTTGGCACAGTTCCAATTGCTTGCTGCCACCCCATATAGAGGCAATTTCATTTCTCCTTTGGGTAGGGTACTACATACCCAACAATCTGACAGATTATTAGCCCTTACCAATGTTTCTAGATTTCGTGAATATGTATTCACATCCCGTGTCCCTCCCCCTGAAATACAAAGTCCCGGCATGGTAACGATTATCAATGTCATTAATGTCCATCTCTTCGTTGGAGGCGACGTTTCAAGGGTCCGGCCTGCGTTGATGTCCATTGGGGTTCTGGAGCTCTCTTGACTCAAGTCCAATGGATCCAAGCAGCTTGTTCCTTAATCTTTATGGCTGTGTGAGAGGTCAGCAGTACCTGGAAGGGACCTTCCCACTTTGGCTTCAGTGGTGAATCTGTAAAAGACTTGACATATACATAACCCCCAGGTTCGATCTCGTGTACTGGTCCATCCAGCCCACGAGCTCTTGTTCCCAGAACCAGTTTTTCTACCCCTCGGATCTGTTTTTGTAAATTTATCATGTAATCTGTCAATATTTCATTCCCCAACTCTGTGGATGTCCCATCTTGTACACTATATGGTCTCCCATAGAGTATTTGAAAGGGGCTCAAACCTTCTTTGGTTCTGGGTTTTGTTCTTATCCTGAGAAGGGCTAACGGTAATGACTGAGGCCAGGCCAAGTTAGCTTCCTGGCCTAGCTTCACAATGTGCATTTTAATTAGGTGATTCATCTTTTCTACCTGACCACTTGATCGTGGGTTGTATGGGGTGTGAAGTTGCAATCTATACCCAGTAATCTGCTTACTTTTGAAACAACCTTTGCAGTGAAATGAGATCCTCGGTCCGAGGAAATCACTGCGGGAACCCCAAATCTTGGTATAATCTCTTGCAACAGCACTTTAGCCACTTCTCTTGTGTTATTGGTTCGGCAGGGAAACGCCTCTGGCCATCCTGAAAAGGTATCTGTTAATACCAATAGGTATCGAAACCCCCCTTTTCTTGGAAGTTCTGAAAAATCAATTTGCCATTGTTGTCCCGGATGGTTTCCCTTCCCTATTTGGCCAAACTGGACTCTGGGACCTGTCCTAGGGTTGTTCTGTAAACATACCTCATGCTGCTGAGTGACTTGTTTGACAGTGGCATATAGATTCCGAGCCCATCTTAGCCTACTCAGGTATCTGTAAAGTGCCTCTGTTCCCCAGTGGGATTTCTTATGTTCTGCCATGACTACAGCCCATAGTAACAAGAAAGGCACTATTATTTTTCCCTGTGGGGTTCTGGCCCATTTCCCTTCAATTTTCCCATTTAAGTCTTTGATCAATTTGTGATCGTCCCTAGAATATCTAGGTTCGTCGTCAATTTGTATCTTACCATCTGGGACCAAGGATTGTACCTCTGCATTACCCATCTCTGCTGCTCTTTTGGCTTCTCGGTCCGCCAGTGCGTTGCCCAGTTCCGGAGCGGTGTTCCCTTTTTGGTGAGCTTTGCAGTGCATGATAGCCACTTTGGTAGGCAGTAATACTGCATCTAAGAGCTCGAGAATTTCCTCAGCATGTTTTATGTGCTTCCCTTGTGTAGATAAGAGTCCTCTTTCTCTCCAGACCGCCCCGTGAGCATGCACCACCCCAAAAGCATATTTAGAGTCTGTCCAGATATTGATCCGTTTTCCTTTGGCTAGTTCCAGCGCTCGGGTTAGTGCTATTATCTCAGCCTTTTGGGCTGATGTATTTGGGGCCAGGGCTTTGGACTCTATTACCTTCTCTGTGGTGGTTACCGCATAGCCAGCTTTGCGTATCCCCTGTTGAACGACGCTGCTCCCGTCGGTGAACCAGGAATCCTCTGCATCTTCCAATGGTTCTTCTTTCAGGTCTGGTCGACTGGAGTACACAGCCTCGATTGTTTCCAAGCAGTCATGGGTCACTGATTCTCCTTCGGTTCCGCTGAGGAAAGAGGCTGGACTGACAATATTAGTTACTGTTATTTCTACATCATCTTGCTCTATCAGGATAGCCTGGTACTTAAGAAACCTCTGAGGTGAAAGCCAACGCCCCCCTTTTACTTCCAGTACTGCTGAGACGGTGTGTGATACCATAACTGTGATTTTCTGGCCTAGGGTGAGCTTACGGGCCTCTTGGATGTTTCTTACCACTGCTGCCACTGCTCGGAGACAGCTAGGCCACCCTTTACTTCCTCCGTCGAGCTGTTTAGAGAAGTATGCCACCGCCCTTCGATAGGGTCCCAGATTCTGAGCTAGGACTCCTAAGGCCGTTCCTTGTTTTTCATAGGAAAACAACCAGAAAGGTTTAGTAGTGTCGGGTAATCCCAGGGCAGGTGCTTCCATTAACCTCTTTTTTAACTGATGGAAGGCTCTGTCTGCTTCCTTATTCCACACAATATTCTTTGAGTTAGATTTTAATAACCCGTATAGCGGCTTTACCAAGAGTCCGTAGTTATATATCCAGAGACGACACCATCCTGTCATTCCTAGAAAGGTCCAAAGTTCCTTAGGCGTCTGTGGTCGAGGTGTCTGGCAAATGGCCTCCTTCCTCTCCTTCCCTAGTGTCCGTTGGCCTGCGGTGATTTCATATCCCAGATAGGTCACTTGCTGCTGGGCTATCTGTGCCTTCTGTGGAGAAACTTTATAGCCATTAAGTCCAAGAAAATTTAGCAGGCTCACAGTCCATTCTAGGCATGTTTCTCTGGTGTCAGTGGCGAGTAATATATCGTCCACATACTGCAATACCACTCCTGTCCCAGGCGGGCGTTCCCACTCTTCTAAATCTTTGGCTAGCTGATTTCCAAAAAGTGTTGGGCTATTTTTAAAGCCCTGTGGTAGCACAGTTCACGTGAGCTGTGTTTTCCTTCCAGATTCTGGGTTTTCCCATTCGAATGCAAATAAAAGTTGGCTCTCTGGGCTCAGAAGCAAGCAGAAAAAGGCATCCTTTAGGTCCAAGACAGTAAACCATGCCAATTCAGGTACCAATTGAGTTAGGAGAGTGTATGGATTTGCTACTACCGGATGTAAATCCTCAACAATTTTGTTGATAGCCCTGAGATCCTGCACTATGCGATAGCTACCATCCGGCTTTTTGACAGGTAATATTGGAGTGTTATACTCTGATTCACATTCTTTCAGCAGCCCATACTCGATAAACTGGTCTGTAATTTGTCGGATTCCCTTCCTATCCTCTATCCTGAGGGGATACTGTTTGACTCTCACCGGTCGTGCTCCTTGTTGAGGCTTTATCACTATTGGGGAAGCACTTTTTGCTCTCCCCGGCACTCCCGAGGCCCATACCCCCGGATAAATTTGGTCTCTAATCTCCTCAGGCACTCCTGGAGTAATGGGAGTTCCTATCAGGGCCAAACTTAGTACTTCAATTAGTTGATCTTCTCTTATCCGAAGTTCCATTTTCCCTTTTTGAATTTAATTTCCGCTCCCAATTGTTCTAATAAATCTCGCCCTAGCAGGGGTTTCGGGGAGCTTGGCATATATAAGAATTTGTGTATCCTTAATTGTTTTTCCAATTTGAACCTAAGAGGTTTGAGAAGATATGCCTTTTCACTCTGGCCAGTGGCTCCCTTTACTGTTACAAAATCAGTATCAGTAGGGGTCAGGGCTTGATTCAAGACGGAGAACGTTGCTCCTGTATCTAGCAAAAATTCTATTTCTTGTTGCCTTCTCCCTAGCCTTAGAGTAACCAGTGGATCCGCTCGGGTAGATTCCCCAGGTACCCGTCAATCTCTTTTAAAATGGGACTGAATTTTTTCTTTTCGTCTCTTTGGACACTCATTCTTCCAGTGTCCTTTCTGCTTACAGCATGCGCATTGATCCCTTTCTAATGGTTTCCTAAAGTTCCCATTTCTTATTCCGCCCCCCCCCCCCCCCCCACCTTGTAGTGCTGCTACCAGTGCCCGTTTGTCCTTTCTCCTATCCTCTTCTTCTCGGTTGCTAAATACTCTCCATGCCTCATCTAACAGAGTCTCTAGATTTCTGCTTTCAGTTGTTCTTAGTTTTTGCAGCTTCCTCCGGATATCACTAGCGGACTGCCCTCTAAAGAGAGACACTAACTGCTGGATTCCTGTCTCTGGTCCTAGGTCCAGGGGGGCGTAGCATCTCATTGCATCTCGTAATTTGTCCAGGAATTCCGAGGGAGTCTCCTTCGGCCCTTGTCTTACAGCATATAGCACTGACCAGTTAATAGCTTTCGGGATAGCTCTCTCCATCCCTTTTATAACCCAATCTCTATAACTGTGTAATGCTTCCAAGTGAATGTTTCTATTCGGGTCCCAGTGAGGGTCCTGCAAGGGGAAATAGTCTTTAATGTCTTTTCCTGAATCTCTCAGGTGGTCTGTGGCTATATCTTGAGCAGTTTTCAAAATTTGTTGTTTTTCAGTTTCTGTCAGGTGGTCTAACAATAAGTGGATGTCACCCCAGTCAGGATTGTGCTGCTTTACCAGAAACTGAAAATGTTTAGTGACCCCTACGGGATCATTCCGATAATTCTTCGCCACGTTTTTCCAGGTTTCTAAATCAAATGAGGAAAAAGGGACTCTTATCAATACAGGTCCTTCTGGACCCACGGCTTCCCTTAAAGGTGCCTGTATCAACGCTCGCCCTGTTCCCTTTCGGGTACGGGACGATACCAGGCTATCAGGTGGGGTTCCGAAATCAGCTTCTCTATCTCCTTGGGAAACGGAATCCCCATTTTCGTCTCCCATTACCTTAACCAGCGGTAAGTAAGTTTCAAGTGAATCCCCTTCTTTAAAACCCCGAATCTTTTCAGGCTTTGTGCATCTCTGCCCTATGCTACAGGCTGAACAACATCTTTTTATATTTGCTTTCATTTCTTTCCTTTTTCTTTCTCTAAGGCTAATACCATCGGGTCTTGTGGAGGTAATAGCCCGCAGTCCCGTTGGTACTCTGGGTGGTTCTGAAGGGTGAAAAACATGTCCGCATATGTGACTTCATCCCACTTTCCTTCCCTTCTAAGGAATAGCATTAATTGTAGTATGGTATTATAATTAAGGGTCCCATTGAAGGGCCATTTCTCTTGATCATCTAACTTGTAAAGAGGCCACCACTGATTACAATATTTAATTAAGGTTTTCTTGTCCACGCTGCCACCTGGTGAGCCCCCGATCTCCTTCCAGTGTGCTAAAATACACCCTAGGGGACTCTTTTTCAGTATCTCACCTCCTTGATTATTGCCCATTTTATGTCCTCCTTACCCCCTTGGTTCAGAGGTGATCCTTGTGTCACCTGGGTGTTATTCCTGTTTCCCTCCCGGGAAACGGTACAGCTATATCCCTGTCGCTACCTTTATCTCCAGGGGTAGGCTATGTCTCCACAGATTACTTGTTTCAACTCTCCCGCCCGCTCGATCTTTTCCCACTCAGTCCAGCTACCACACTGGACACCAAAAATCATCCCCCCGGTCTACCCACACCTCCGTATTACAAGCAAAACACTTTAAGATAAAAATAGGGTCACAAGATATCCCGTCAATCAAGTGTACAGGGCAATACCACCCAATACTTGGTTCGTACAATGTTTCCTTACAGTCTGTCATACGCTTCGTTCGTCTCCGGCCGCTCTCCTCGTGGAGAACACGGAACCGCGGATCGGAACTCCGCACTCGCTCCGCAGCAGTGCCGCGTCTCAATCACTCGTTTCACTCATACAATAATCTCCACCTTATATTAGACAATAACACGGTTGTGGTACCTTATGACAAATACAACAAATAACAACTAGTATTACAATTCCACACACTAACACAAAAACCAAAACCGAGGGATCCCACACAAGCATAACCCAAATTAATATCCCACCGTTAGCCCAAGCTTCAGCATACCCTGGGGCGAGTACACCGACTCTCTACCATGCGTAGGACGTCTCCTCACGACTGACAGGTTCCCCTTTAGAAAAATCTGAACGTACCTGGTCTGCAATAGATGGTCCTTGTCTGTCCCCGCGGTGATCTGGATTAGTGGGGGAGTCCTCCCGAGAAATCTCAGGGGTACCCAGAGGAGTCCTGTCCTCAGGAGGTCCTGCAGCCAGACAGAGAGTGTCCCATCTGGGGTGCCAAATTGACATGCAGAAACAAACCCTACAGCTCGAATAGAGTTATAAAGCAGGTATGTGTTGATGCCGTGAAAGACGAAATCAGGGCTCAATAGTCGGGATGACTATTAAGCAGGTATCCTTTATTGCAGCGCTGGACGCACAGGGGATAGCTCCTCCAAATGTGCATGCCCGACAGAGTCAGTTTAACAACATATATGCACACCATACATACATATTCATGCAAGGAGTTTTAACATATTCATTAGTTTCCAGTAACTCATTACCATATGCTACCTCCCTCTTGGAGCCCCCCATTTGTCAGAGATAAGATAACATTGTGCTGGCCTCACAATTGCTATCTACATAGGTACCTTCCTGTCTTGTTACTTATCGTAGCTCTGCAGGGGTGTAGGCCCCTATTTGTGGTCAGCCAAGTTATATTTGCTAACTCATACTTAGGTAAGCAAACCTTCAAGCCATACCTAGCCTTATTCTTTAATTCAATCCCCCCTTTTCTTTATGCTATTGCAAATTCTTTTGCATAATTTTGTTTACAGTCCATAATACATGTACTTGTTGAGCAACAGTTCGTACTTTCCACCACAGCCAAATGTTGAGAATAGTCAGCAGTAGGGCTGCAAAAATCAGCACTAGTACAGGATGCACTAGGAAATTGAAAACCTGTGCAGCGGTTGGAGATTTTAGTGAGGTATTTAGAAAAATGTCCCACCAATGATGTTCACCAGTTTTCTCAATGGCTGTGATGATGTTCTTTATTTCTACAGTATCATGCTGGACTTGCCATAATGTTCGTTTCGAAGCTTCCTTCACCTTCTTTAGCAACATTTTAATGTCTGGGTGGGAAAGCATTTTCTTCAGGACATTAATGTCCATTCCAATCTGTAATTTAGGTATATCATTGTATAGCATGAAACTGTCAGAGATCAACTGAGAAGTGGTTATTGGAGCAGAATAATTAAAATCACAACCTTGTATCTTGGTAAAATTACAAACACAAAAGTTAGTTCCATTTGTTTCTTCTTCACAAGTATCAATGCTGACATTAACACAACTAGTCCTTATACAGACACATCCTTTTCCTACATAATACACCTGTGATTGAGCATGTTCTGAGGGAAGCATCTCAAACGTGCATGTACTGTCCTCTGTGTCTAAGCACAAATCTTCGTTTTCAATTACTGCATTCTCACAAACATATCCTAGTTGTTCCTTTGGGATGCAGGCTTCGGTACTAATGGTCTGCCATTTTCTTATATCATCATTATATTTTGCCCAAACATTATAGTTTATTGGTCTGACTACTACATCTTGATGGATTGCCCCTAGTGCTAAAATAGGGAAAATATCCCATACCTTTGCCTTTTGAATTGGCAGCACGTAGGCTTCAATTCGTTCTTTTGTGTCATCATAGGTGAAATTAACTAATTGCCACCAAGCCTGATGTTTTAATTCGAATGGGGTGGTAGTATCGTTCTTAGCGATAATTTCTCTAATTTCCTGTGGTAGGTTTCCTGACATCCCTTCTCTGATTATATCAGAAACCACAGATTGTATCCAAAGTTGTGTTTGTATACACTGAATGGCAATAGAGACATTTCCTTGTAGTCCTTTTACAAAAGTTGCTACTGCTTGGAAATCCTCAGTAGTATGGTTAGATAATAGGGAAACGAAATCAACAGTTAATTGCTGAGTTTCAGCCAGAGTGATTAAAGATGACCTTAGTGGTACTTCTAGCCTTCCTAAATCAGAGGTGACTGTGCTCAGTTTATTGATTATTACTTCCTGATCAATCGAGTTTAAAACTCCTAGTCCAGATCCAAACCATCCTGTTAAATCTCTCTGTTTCCTTGAGTGGTGAGCTCTGGAATGTAACCATGCCTTCCATCCTTTAAGACTTTGCGAAATAAAAGGTAAGCATTCTGATTTCATCTGAGATATATCAGCTTGTACCTTTACCCATACCTTCTTTAAAGAATATGTGGGGTCCAGAAATAATTTCTGCTCATTGGATTGTCTCACTACATAAGGGCCTGCGAACGAAAGGTTATGGTATTGCACAGCACATTTAGCTGGTTCAAACAGAGGGATGGTGGTTGGACTTGGAGTAATTATATTTCTCCGAGGCACATAGAGCACAAAGGGGAATAGGAATGTTGCTGCACGGCTTTCTAGACTCCATAGTGCGCATATCTTATAAACTGCTTCTCCTTTATTTACTATAGTAAGGCTACATTGAGGTTGCTGACATGTAGCCTTCAAAGCAGTTGTTGGTACTTCCCATATGGTAAATTTCCCTTTTTCAGTGCTATTGTATTTTATATTTATAGTGATGTTTTCAGCCTTTTCAGATGCATTACAAGTAACCCTACTCCTAAAGGTAAATGTTTGAGTGAAAGTTTTTATCTCCTTTTTGCATGCTATATTTTCCCTATATATTACATAATTTTTATATATTACTGGTGCATTATAATTGAGAATAGTATTTGAACGTTTCACTTCTGGAAAGGGGATAAGTTGGGGAGAGAGAGTATCCATACCATGTGTGGCGGTTATATCCTTTGGGACTAAAATCAAGGCCGCTTGTCAGTATGATCTTATAATTTCCCTTGCATCATGTATAACTCCTATGCACCTAATCATTGAACTAACTTTAGGTTGGACCTCTGCTCGACAGTAATCTTGGTGGAGTGTACATACTGCTGAAAATATGCATTGTTGTGGCTTTTCTAAATTATATACATAAATGCCAACCGTTATTACAGTGGTTAAGTACACTTGTGTCATATCAAATTTACATGCTTTATCAATCAAGCTGTTTTCTCTTATTTCAAAGGATGGTATCTGTTGTGAATCTCCCCAGTCTCTTTTAATCTGGCCATCAATTTTTAAAACTGTGTATACCTTAGTCTTTTTATATGTGATATTCAGACCTGCATTGCCCAAATGTCCATTCCTGGTCCAGTCTTCGGGGTCGGGGACATCATCTAGGTCTTGATGGGTGGTGCAGTTCTCTGTCCATCCAGCTGTGATGTAGAAGATCACAATAATGATCTCCGGAATCGCAGTTTTGCTGATCCGGTACATTCGGAGGTCCATTTCTGCTCAAATTGGGGATCTTCCTTATGCCTCGGAGCCGTCTTTTGTAATCTTAGTTTTAAAGGTCCTAAAGGTTCAGAAGTCCACTGCTTGTCTGGAGCTTTTTTCACTCGAGAGTAGTGAATCCAGGACGGCTGCTCCTTCACCTTGATTGCAGTGAAGGTGGTCAATAACACTTGAAATGGTCCGGTCCACCTCTCTTCCAGTGGATTGCCTGAAAAATTTTTGATATAAACCCAATTTCCAGGACTAAAGGGATGGATAGCGTGATCCAATCCCTTAACTCTAGTTCCTAGGACACTCTTATTGATTTTCTCTAATTGTTTTCCCAAAGAAATAACATATTTTTGTAAATAAGAATTACCCAACTGGTTTAAATCTTCTCCTTTATATTTTGTCTGGTATGGTCTCCCATATAATATTTCAAAAGGGCTTAGGTTTTCTTTAGCTCTTGGCTTTACACGTAGTCTAAGCAGAGCTATGGGTAATGCTTCATACCAATACAAATCTGCTTCTTGACATATTTTGGCTATCTGCTGTTTTATCATGTGATTCATTTTTTCTACTTGCCCACTGGCCTGCGGCCTATATGGGGTGTGTAACTGCCAATCAATTCCCAATAGTTTGCTAACTTGCTGCACTATTTGTGCACAAAAGTGAGTACCTCTATCTGATGAGATGACTATAGGTACCCCAAATCGAGGTATTATCTCGTTCAATAACACTTTAGTCACTTCTCTTGCCTGGTTTGTTCTACAGGGAAAAGCCTCTGGCCATCCAGAAAAGGTGTCTGTAAGCACCAATAAGTACTTATACCCCCCTTTTCTTGGGAGTTCGGAAAAATCGATTTGCCAATGGTCTCCTGGTATGTTCCCTTTCCCAACAGTTCCTAACTGTACTCGATTACCTGTGTTGGGGTTATTTCTCAAACATGTTTCACACTGCTGAGTCACCTGTCGAACAGTGGTATATAAATTCTTCCCTATCCATCTTTGGCCTAAAAATTTATATAACGAATCTGCTCCCCAATGTGTCTTATCATGTTCTTCTTTAACAAGTCCCCACACTAGTTTGGCAGGTATAATCATTCTACCATCACTCAAATGAGCCCATCCCCGGGAAGGAACTTGTCCTCCTAATTCTCGTATGAACTCCTCATCTAATCTAGAATATTTAATGCCCTCGTGGTCATCCAGGTCTTGATTTCTATTGTCTGGAATTAAGGCTAGAATTTGTTCTTTCTGTATTCTTTCTGCTGCCTGTTTAGCCTCATAATCAGCCAATCTGTTACCTCTTTCTTGGTCAGTGTTACCCCTCAGATGTCCTCGACAATGCATGATGGCGACGCTAGCTGGTAACCGTACTGCCTCCAGTAGACGAAGTATTTCTTCTGCATGTTTGATTTGTTTTCCTTGTGCGGTTAGCGTTCCTTCCAGACTGCTCCATGAGCATGAACAACTCCAAAGGCATATTTGGAGTCTGTCCATATATTTATCCTTTTCCCTTTCGCCAGTTCCAAAGCCCTAGTCAAGGCAATAATCTCAGCCTTTTGAGCTGATGTCCCGGTAGGCAATGGTTGGGATTCAGTTACCTTATTTGTTGTGGTCACTGCATATCCAGCCTTACGGATACCTTGTCGGACAAAGCTACTTCCATCCGTAAACCAGGAGTCCTGTGCATCCTGCAGGGGTTCTTCTTTCAGATCTGGTCTGCTAGAATACACAGCCTCTATTGTTTCCAAACAGTCATGTGTTAGTGGTTCGGTTGTTGCTCCACTAAGGAAAGAAGCTGGGTTCACAATGTTAGTCCTGGTATTTCAGAAACCTGGATGGGGAAAGCCAGTGATTCCCTTTTTGTTCTAATACAGCGGATACAGTATGCGAAACCAACACTGTAGTATTACGGCCGCTACCGCTCGTAAACATCCTGGCCATCCTTTACTTACTTCATCTAATTGTTTAGAGAAATAAGCTACAGCTCTTTTGTATGGTCCCAGCCGCTGAGCTAAAACTCCTAGAGCTATTCCTTGTTTCTCATGAGAAAAGAGCCAAAAAGGTTTGGTTACATCAGGCAAGCCCAAGGCCGGGGCTCTCATGAGTTCCTTTTTGAGTATTTCAAATGCGTTCTGAGCTTCTTTGGACCATATCAATCTAATGGGATTATTTTTCAAAAGTTCATATAAAGGTTTCACTATTATTCCGTAGTTATAAATCCATAATCGACACCAACCTGTCATTCCCAAGAAGGTTCTGAGTTCTTTTACCGTCTGAGGAAGTGGGGTTTTACAGATGGCTTCTTTTCGTTCAGTTCCCAACTCCCGTTGTCCTCCAGATAATTCATATCCCAGGTAGGTCACTTGCTGTTGTACCATTTGAACTTTCTGTTGAGAGACTCGATATCCATTTAGTCCAAGAAAGTTTAACAAGCTCACAGTCCATTGGATACACTCAGGTTTGGTTTCAGTTGCTATTAACAGGTCATCCACGTATTGTAAAAGGGTTCCATTTTTGGAAGGAGGCTTCCATCCCTCAAGCTCACGTGCTAATTGATTTCCGAAAATTGTTGGACTGTTTTTGAAACCTTGGGGTAACACTGTCCAAGTAAGCTGGGTTTTCCTACCAGTGGTAGGGCTTTCCCATTCAAAAGCAAACAACTTCTGACTTTCTTTAGCCAAAGGCAGACAAAAGAATGCATCTTTTAGGTCTAATACTGTAAACCATACCTGACTGTTTTTCAATTTGGTAAGTAATGTATAGGGATTGGCAACTACAGGGTGTAAATCTTTAACAATTTTGTTTATTTCTCTTAGGTCCTGAACTACCCGATAAGTTCCATTTGGTTTCTTTACCGGCAGTATGGGGGTGTTATATTCTGATTCACATTCCACTAGTAGTCCATGTTGTAAAAAGTTCTTAATTGGACCTTCTATCCCTCTGCGATCTTCTAATCTCAGGGGGTATTGTTTTTGATGTATTGGGCTTGCTCCCTCCTTAAGTTGTATTACTATGGGGGTAGCGTGTTTCGCCCTTCCTGGAGTCCCTGTAGCCCAAACCCCTGGATATACCTGATTAATGATTTCTTCAAGTTCGGGTGATGACACAGTGGGCTTTTCAGAGTGCATTAGGGCTAGGCTCAAAATTTCAATCAACTGATCTTCTTTCACTTTTAATTCCATGGCTCCTTGATTAAAAACTATCACTGCTCCTAATTGCTCTAATAAATCTCGCCCTAACAGTGATTTGGGGGAATGTGGCAAGTATAAAAATCGATGTATTCCGATCTGTTTTCCTAATTTAAATCTAAGGGGTTCCGAAAAGAACGCCTTTCTCTGCTGGCCAGTGGCTCCTATTACATTTACAAAATCCTTGCTTACAGGCATTAATTCTTGATTTCTAACTATCAATTCAAATCGTTTTGCCACCTTAGAGGGATCATCTCGATACCCTCTAGCTACCTCCTTCCAGTCATTTAAATCAGTGGTGGAAAACGGAATTTTCACTCTAGCTGGTCCACTAGATCCCATTACTTCCCGTAACGGGGCTAGGAGTTGTGGAGCTCTCTGAGTTTTACTCCTGGTTCTTGCAGTAACTGGAGTAAAAGCAGTTGCCGCTTCCCCTTCTTCCTCACCGCTACCGCCACCCTCTGTCTCAGGGAATGGCGACTGGGGTGGAGAAAGCGGATCTGGCAATGGAGGGGGGGGCATTCCCAAATCCTCAAGCTGATCTTCTGTTTCCTCTTTCCTTTTACTGGATTCTGTCACTTTTAAACACCTTTGTCCAATACTACATGCCGAGCAACATCTCTTCATTTTCTGCTGCCCCTTCCTTTTATCTTTATGTTCTTTCTCGAGGGACAAAACTAAAGGGTCTTGCGGTGGTATATTAAATCCGCAGTCCTTTTGCCATTCAGGATGATTTCGCAAAGTGAAAAACATATCCGCATACATAACCTCATCCCATTTTCCTTCTCTCCGTAAGAACAACATCAACTGCAACATAGTATTATAGTTTAGAGTTCCATTAAGAGGCCACTTTTCTCCATCATCTAATTTGTATAAGGGCCACCATTGATTACAATATTTTATCAAAGTTTTCTTATTCACGTTCCCACCTGACGGTCCTCCTATATTTTTCCAATGTTTTAAAATACATCCTATGGGGCTCTTTTTCACAATTCCGCCACTTTGCTGTCCCCCCATATTTGCTAATTTAACACAGTACAGTTAGAGGATACAATCTGTCTCCTCAATATTCCTCTGCATATTCCACTGCATCCACAGCTGGCAATTAGGGCACTCAAGATCAGTACAATCTGGATTAGACCCAAACCAGTGAAAAAATCTTAAAACAATTTTAACGCTTAACACTTATTGTTTGCTTTACACCCGTTATCTGGGTGGAAAGGACAATATCCATTTATATGACCGATCATATTCATCCAGTCAACCAAATACACTCGCTTTGTTCATCTCCGGCCGCACCCCTCGCGGGATAACGGAACCGCGGATCAGAACTCCACACTCGCTTCGCAGCTGTGCCGCGTCTCAGTCATACAAGAGCTAGCTCAATTCATTCACACACCTTTTACCAAATCCAAATCAACTTTCAATAAACAATTCCTTTAAACAGTTCCAATTTCAATACCGATAAGTTACTACCACCACAAAGTACGTTAATGCAAAGGTACTTAGCTTTACTCGCGACCGTACCTAACGTACTAAAACCAAGTGTATGAAATACAAAAGTACAAAACACAGCATGTGCTCATACCCGCATACACAAACCAAACCAAGTGTACGAAATACAGGAGTACAAAGCACAAAATGTGCCTGTACCCGCGTACACAAACCAAGTGTACGTAATGCAAGAGAGCGCAGCACAACCTGAGTTGCGCAGCACAACTCACGTACACAGTATGCCCTCAGGCACTAGTAGCCTGGCATACAGCGCCCTGCGTAGGACGTCTCCTACGACTTATGGGAACCCCAAGTGACCGGTTCCAAAAACCAAAACTCTTTTTTTTTTTTTTTTTTTTTTTTTCTCTAATTTTTCTTAAAAGAATACCTTATTTTCTAGATGGTCCTTGTCTGCCCCCGCAGTGATCCGTATGAGGCGAGGAGTCCCTCCGGGAAGATCCCGGGGGTACCCTAGGGAGTCCTGTTCTCAGAGGGTCCTGCAGCCGAGCAGAGAGGGTCCCATCTGGGGTGCCAGAATTGATGCCGTGAAAGACGAAATCAGGACTCAATAGTCGGGATGACTATTAAGCAGGTATCCTTTATTGCAGCGCTGGACGCACAGGGGATAGCTCCTCCAAATGTGCGTGCCCGACAGAGTCAGTTTAACAACATATATGCACACCATACATACATATTCATGCAAGGAGTTTTAACATATTCATTAGTTTCCAGTAACTCATTACCATATGCTACCTCCCTCTTGGAGCCCCCCATTTGTCAGAGATAAGATAACATTGTGCTGGCCTCACAATTGCTATCTACATAGGTACCTTCCTGTCTTGTTACTTATCGTAGCTCTGCAGGGGTGTAGACCCCTATTTGTGGTCAGCCAAGTTATATTTGCTAACTCATACTTAGGTAAGCAAACCTTCAAGCCATACCTAGCCTTATTCTTTAATTCAGTGTATTGCAGCGCCGGGTGCAAGGGGGATTTCTCCTCCTAACTTGCACACCCTTATGCTGAACCCGTCGTTATTTATAATGTAAATCATACATATGCAAACTATGGGATGGACTAATACAATTAGTTCTAAGAATAGGTGTTACTATGTTAATTATTTCCGGGGCCTCATTATAATAAGTCTCCTCCTCCAGGCCTGTGCATATCTTCTCCTGGTGTTTTTCTTTGGGGGGGGTGGGGTTTAGGGAGTAAATCCCACAATCACTGAACCGCTTCCCATCGATTGTTTTGCTGATAGGGGCTGTAAAGCTCTTGCTATCTTCCTGTAATCGATTAGGATGTTCCCGCTTGTCTTCTGAGTGGTCTGACAGGGGTCGTAAAGCTTCTTGTTATCTTTCCTGTAATCGATCGGGATGTTCCTGTTTGTCTACGGAGTGTTCCTTCAAGGCTGGGGCCCATGTCCGCTAATTGGGCAATTCCTTTGTTTTCTTTCCTCCCCTCCAAGGTTGAAATATACGCCCCTGGCATGATTAATCCTTCTGTTTTCCGTTTCAATACCATTGAAATCTTTACACCCGTGACCATGCGCGAGAAGCAAAAGATCTACGGCAGCTCTATTTTGTAGAGTTGCATGACGTACCAAGTCTACGTCCAACAATAGCCCAGAAAGTGCTACCGAAGTAGCATTGCTCTGCTTTGCGAGCCAACACCCTAGCTTTCGCAGTGATGTTAATGCACGAGCAGAGGCTACGCAAGGGGCGAAGGAGGAGGAAAAAACAACTGCAGGCGGCTGCCAGAAGGTTATGCGATCACCACACTCGGAGGTGAATGCATGGCTCAATGATCTTTTTCTCCTGTAAAACTCCTTTGTGTGTGTGTGATTAAGTATCATGGTAATGTTTGGAGTTAGCATAGTTAATCTACCTACTGTACAGGATCCTCCAGTCAGCTTAGACGGGATACCAGCCCATGCACGGTCCCCACAAATAAAGAATATTCCTTTCGGTAGTTTACGGGGGACCGGATCGGCAGGGGCGGGATTGTCGGGGCCCCTGACTGTCTGGTTACACCATTGTGAACTATTTCTAAATATAGGATCCAAGCGTGATACATCCTGAACATAGATTTCATTGCGAGAGTACTTGGTAAAGTTAGAATACACACAAGCATTCATCTTTACCGAACCAAGAATACCAATTTCTTGTGGCTCAAGGGCCAGTCTGGGCAACCTGTCGTCCCAATCAATTGCATGGATCCCATTTCCAGACAAGGGGTGGTAGATGCGTTACAGCCAACTTTTGGAAACTGTCCCCTTGCTTCTGCTACTACAGCTGAGGCGTTATCTAATGGTAGGCCTACTAGATGTGTGTGAAAAGGGTTCTGAGGTTGGGCCAGTGACAGACACAGTGTGTCTCGGTTCAAGGTTTTTGCTAAGCTTAGCCAAATGTTATCTTTAGATAATGGGGGCAACAACCCTTGAGTTTCACCTAATAATAATAATGAGGCTATGATTATGCCTGCTTTTTCCATGAATGCGCTATACTCAATTTCTCGTAGCTGGGATCTCTCTTGATTATGCAGAGCAGATGACTTGAACCAGGAGAGCAGGCTCATTCAATCCTTCCGATCCGAATGTTGTCAGTATGGACGAACACACCTTGCTGGAATCCACCATGGTCCGTTACCTGTGGAAACACAAGCATACCCTCTCCCCCAGGTTATCAACGGAAATGGACCTTCTATAGCCCCAGACTCAAGATTACAAATTAACACCTGCGCTTCACCTTCTACAAGGTCCCTGCCTGCCCGTAAGGACGCGCAATGGCGACTGATTGCAGATTCCATATTAACAGATAAATTAAAAAAATTAAATACATATAGGGCTTTAGCTAGGCATTCTTGTGGAGACATTGCTGTGTCCGCAATTCCCCCTTTTTGTTTAGTTAGCAAGCGCTTCAAGGTGCTATGAGATCGTTCGATGATGGCTTGACCTGTCGGAGAGTGAGGAATACCAGTGGTGTGTTTGACGCCCCAGTCTTGGAAAAAGAATTTCAGTCTTTGAGATATGTACACCATTATCTGTCTTTACTGCACGCGGGACGCCAAGGGCTGCGAAGGCAAGCAAAAAATGTTTAATAACGTCTCGGGCCTTTTCCCCAGTATGACAAGTGGCACGTATAGCCCCAGAAAATGTATCCACAGAGACACGGATATATTTCAGACGACCGAACTCGGGGAAATGAGTCACGTCTGCCTGCCACAGCTCCAGAGCTGTGAGACCTCTGGGGTTAACTCCCGCAGCTGGTGGAGAGGGGTGAAAGCACTGACAATGGGGGCAAGCAGCAACGATGTTTCTTGCCTGTGAGGATGTGAGGGAGAATGTCTTCTGTAGCGCCCTTGCATTTTGGTGGAAGAAGACATGGGAAAGACGCACCTGTTCGACTGCTTGCGGTGTTATTTACGCCGCAAGAGTCAAAGCGTCCGCATGGCCATTTCCTTCTATCAGCAGTCCTGGAAGTGTGGTATGCGCGCGAATGTGCATGATAAAATAAGGATATTTTCTATCATTTAGCAAGCATAACAATTGCCATAACAATGTGACGAGTGGTGTCCCTCAAGGGTTTGTGCTGGGACCAGTACTGTTTAACATTTTTATCAACGACATAGACAGAGGGATTGAGAGCACCATCAGCAAGTTTGCAGATGACACCAAGCTGTGTGGTGTTGTCGATACACCAGAGGGACGGGATGTCATTCAGAGGGACCTGGACAGGCTGGAAGAGGTGGGCCCAGGTGAACCTCATGAGGTTCAACAAAAGCAAGTGCAGGGTCCCGCACCTGGGCTGAAACAATCCTCGGTATAAATACAGACTGGGGGATGAGGCATTAGAAAGCAGCCCTGAGGAAAGGGGCTTGGGGGTGCTGATGGACGAGAAGCTGGACACGAGCAGGCAACGTGCACTTGCAGCCCAGAAGGCCAATCACATCCTGGGCTGCATCAAAAGACGTGTTGCCAGCAGATCCGGAGAGGTGATTCTGCCACTTTGCTCTGCTCTGGTGAGACCTCACCTGGAGTACTGTGTGCAGGTCTGGAGCCCTCAATATAGGAAGGACATGGACCTGATGGAGCGAGTCCGGAGGAGGGCCACTAAAATGATCAGGGGGTTGGAGCACCTCTGCTATGAGGACAGGCTGAGGGAGCTGGGGTTGTTCAGCCTGGAGAAGAGGAGGCTCCGGGGAGACCTAAGAGCGGCCTTCCAGTACCTGAGGGGGGCCTACAGGAAGGCTGGGGAGAGTCTGTTTCCAGAGGCCTGCAGTGACAGGACGAGGGGCAATGGTTTTAAGTTGGAGAAGGGGAGATTTAGATTGGATATTAGGAAAAAGTTCTTTACCATGAGGGTGGTGGAACACTGGAACAGGTTGCCCGGGGAGGTGGCTGAGGCCCCTTCCCTTGAGATATTCAAGGTGAAGCTCAACGAGGCCCTGGGCAACCTCGTCTAGTTGGGGGTGTCCCTGCTGACTGCGGGGAGGTTGGACTAGATGACCTTTGGAGGTCCCTTGTGGCCTGGACCAATCTATGAATCTATGAATGAATATAACAATGGGTTAGAAGTTTCTTTCAAGCAAGCATTTTCTAAGCGTGGCACTATCCCGGCTACATAGGCAGAGTCAGTAATTATATTTACAGGGGTTTTCCATTTTTGAAAAACTCGAACCACAGCGGCAAGTTCAACAATCTGTGGAGAGCCTTCAACCCGACAGATATCAGAAACCCAAGTTTTCGTTTCAGGGTTTTGCCGTACTATAACAGATCGGCCAGTTTTGCCAGAGCCATCTGTAAAAACAGTTATAGCCTGCAGAGGCACACGACTAACTTTCGGGAGTTCATAAAGCATAAAGTCTTGCTGGAGCAGCTTATGGCTCGGGCTATGTATGCTTAATTCTCCTGGAAATTCCATTGTTGCTGACTGGAAAAGGGCTGAAGTTTGAAGAAGCCATTGTAATACCTGAGTATCTGTGGGCAAAATAATGCGAGAGAACTCCTGTCCTGGTAGAGCCAACAGACGCTGTCTGGCCTTTATTATTAGCATGGCAAAACACTCCGGTCGGGTTACAACCTTTTCTGTAGTTGGTGTGGGAGGAAAACCAATTCGATAATGGCCAGAGGGTCCGGTTGATTCTCATCCCATTGAAAAATTAAGGCGTATGGCTGTGAAGTGGGATTTTTTATGAGCAATTGAAAGGACACCTCTGGGTATATTCTGTTTGCCTGGCGATTCTCTATAGCTCTGGAGACTTTTTCTAAGGCGGCTTGGGCCTCTAAAGTCAGAGTTCTTGGTGACAAAAGTGCCGGGTCTCCCTTAAGAAGAGAGAACAGGGGGCTCAGTTCATGATTTGGCATACCTAACAGTGGACGAATCCAATTTATTGCTCCCAGGAGCTTCTGCAGATCGTTTAAGGTTTTCGCAGTTACTAGCAACTTTACCTGTTGCGGAACAATCTTTTGTTCCACAATTCGCCACCCTAAATAATTCCAGGGTGCTGTTTGTTGTGATTTTTCAGGGGCTATCTGTAACCCTGCAGTTTGCACTTGCTGATATAACATCATAAGCACATCCTGCATAGTCTGTTGAGCTTGCGTCGCAACAAGGGTATCATCCATATAATGATAAAGTACAACATCAGGAGAGGCTTTTCTGACAGGAGACAGGGCTTGAGCTACAAACCGCTGGCATGTAGTGGGACTATTTTTCATCCCTTGAGGAAGGACTGTCCAATGATGGCACCTGTAAGGTTCACTTACGTTAAGTGACGGCACCGAGAATGCGAATTTTGGTGCATCGTCTGGGTGTAGGGGAATAGTGAAAAAACGATCTTTCAAATCGATAATGGTGAGGCACCAATTTTGGGGGATCATGGTGGGTGATGGCATACCGGGTTGTAGTGTGCCCATGTCGTCCATCGCATCATTTACTCTGCGCAGATCATGCAATAAACGCCATTTCCCAGTCTCTTTTTCTGAATAACAAAAACAGGTGAATTCCAGGGACTAGTAGTTGGAACAATGTGTCCCTCCTTTAATTGTTCTCCCCCTAATTCATTAAGGTGGCGCAACTTTGCACTAGCCAGGGGCCACTGCTCCACCCAGATAGGATTGTTAGTTTTCCATGTAAGTCTTAAGGTGGGTTGCGCTGCAGCAGCCCCCAAGAAAAAATTGACCCAATATTTACTTCCCACTGACTCATACAATCACGACCCCATAAGGTGATAGGTGTGGCGAGCACAAAGGGGCGAACCGAGGCCACACGGCCTCCAAGACCTTCAATTTGAATTAAATGTTTGCTCTGAAAGGGTATGGCATGTCCAGCTAGGCCCATTAACGCTTTACTCATTTGAGTTAATGGCCAGTCTGTAGGCCATCGATCCCTTGAAATGACTGTGACATCAGCTCCCGTGTCTAAAATCCCATCTAATCTAAACAGATATGGCCTTTTTGCTGCAACGACAATTTACATTTCATCATCGGTCGACCGGTAGTAACAGGTTGTGTCCACAAAATCTGCGGATGCCCGGTGGAACCAAACCCCGAGTCTCCCCTGTCTTTCTGACAGGCGTTAGGGGGACAAGCAACAAAGTAAACAAGCTGCGCAATGCGAGCAGTCTGGGGGACGGTACATGGTGGTGTCGGAGTCCAGGCCATGATTTTTATTTCTCCCGTATAGTCCGAGTCGATGACACCAGGGAGAGCAAACAGACCTTGCAGTGTGGTGGAGGATCGGCCTAAAAGCAAGGCACTTTTACCCCCTCCTAATGGCCCATGGACACCAGTAGGTGTCAGGGAGACGGAAGAATCTGTAAGAGTTACTGGTTCGGCGGCTGCCAGGTCCACTCCGGCACTGCCGCAGGTTCTTGCACACAGGCTGGAAGGGTTTGAAGAGGCGATGATCCTGGAGCTGCTTGTGTCCTGGCGCGGTTCCAGGCAGGCGCGCTCCGCTGGCGGTTTCCCGATAACGGCTTGCCGCCCTTATCATGTTTTGAGCGGCATTGGCTCGCGTCGTGCCTACCCTTCTTACATCGCGGACAGATATTTGGAAGCTTAGCCTTTTATGCATTATGGCAATGTTTCTTAAAGTGCCCTGGCTGCCCACAGCCAAAGCATGTTTGATTGCCAACTGTCGTTGTAGCAAGAGCTGCTGCCATAGCTTCAAACTTATGCTCCAGTGATCCTATCCGGGTACATGCTTCTATCATTTGAACGAGGTTAGGGTTTTCTGAAGGACGCGATACACGCTGACAGTTTGTATTAGCATTTTCCGCTGCCAATTTTAGCAAGATAATATTTCGGGCTTGCTCATTGGGTTCTTGCTTATCTAAGCTTTCTCGCAGTCGATCTATAAAACTCACGTAAGACTCTTTTGCGCCTTGTTTGATTTCCGTAAAGGACTTGCGCGGTTTTCCCACATCAGGGACTTCTAAGAAAGCTCGATAGGCCAGATTTTGAACATCATCGAGCCCACCTCGCGGTATTTCTCGAGCTTGACGATGGGGTGGTTGGAAGTTACCCGTCCCCGTTAGATGTTCCATCATCATGGCAAAAGCAGGGTCGCGTGGGCCCCGCTCCATGTATTCCAGGCACTGCATTTCTAAAAGACGGCTCCACGCAGCCTCCCATAAAGTGAACTGTGTACCAGTGAGGATAAGCTGCGCAAGAGTTTTACAATCATGGGGGGTCAGAGTGTATGGTTTCATAATAGACCCTAATAAAGAGGTAGAGTACGGCAATGACAAACCATAATCAAACCTCCCTTCCGGAGTTCCTTAATAATACTAAAACTCAGACCTTCCCATTTCAGGACCTGATTAGATTCATAAATTACCGGTGCAACAATTTTTTCTTCTATGGCCAATTCCCCAGCTGCTAATGCTTCCTGCCGAACTTTTCTCCAATTATCGTGTGCGTCGGGGGGAACAGATTGGGTGCTTCATCGGGATCAACTCCTCCTGGGCCAAAAGAGTCCTCAGGCTGTTATTCCGGGTCTGGACTCAACAAAGTAGCCACGGGAGTGGGCAACTCCGCTTTTGGACCACAGTGCTCACCTCCCTCTGTGTGTCTAGCGTCTTCCTGGTTTTTAAGCATTTCTAGGATCTTTCTCCAAGGAGTTAAAAGCTCCCCCGCCAACTTGTCCGAACGTGTGGCTCTGTCCCAGAGTTCCACACCAGCTTCATCCCATACCTTTGTTGTGAAAATGGAAGCAGCGTCTAGCCCTGGGCACATCACAGACACCCATTTCAAGAGTTGTTTTAACAAATGCGGGTCGACTGTAACATCATGTTTTTGTAAAAGTCCCTCCATCAAATTAAGCACCGATTTTTCTTCACTAGAAGCATTATTCCCCATAGTCGCCCACGGCTCACCTCTCTCTCCCAGAAGAGATGATTTAAGCCGGCTCCTGCTTCCTTTCAGCAGCACTTCAGTTCCGTGGGGCTTGCCGCCGGCCAGTCTCTTTCAACTCGGTTATCGCTCCTCACATGGGGCACCATTTGTGGCAATAAAGGGCACGGACTCCGCCGGAGGGTGAAGCGAAGACCTTTATTACAAGATTCAGGTGCTATTTATAGCCCGTTGCCACAAGTCAGTAATTGTTCACTGTTCATGCGTCTTGTATAAGTTTCCTAACTGTTAAGCTACAAGTTTGCTACACAGCACAAAGAGACAGTTCTCTATTCACAGTTCTCTCGGAGGTGTTTCCTTCTCAAGAGATTATACGCTGTCTATCTGCAGATTTTACTCTTCCCACGGTTTCTTGCTGACCAGCATGAGAATGTTCTCTGAGCTGTTGTCAGGGTCCACAGTGTCGTCGGAGGGATCTGTTTTTTGCTCCACAGAATGGGGCGCTGAATATGAACATAACTCGTTTAAAATACAAACCGGTGGTGGTAATTTAAAAATTATGATGCTGCAAACTTCGATATGTGCTGCTGGAGTATTTTGTACCAAGTATGCCTTTGATGTAACAACAGAAGTGCAGAGCCCTCTTTAAAGAATTCTCATGCTGACTGCTTCTTGAAAGGCATTCTTTGCTTTTACCTGTGTCTGTAATTGTCTTTCAGATTTAGAAATACAAGTAAATTGAAGTACTTTTTTCTAAATGCTTTTTTCTAAACACTGGCCCAGCTCCCAAGGAGGTGTGAAGAGACGGGACTAATCATTTTCTGCTGGATTCTTTATTGA
The DNA here is from genome assembly GCF_964106895.1 of Numenius arquata. Classification (NCBI taxonomy): domain Eukaryota; kingdom Metazoa; phylum Chordata; class Aves; order Charadriiformes; family Scolopacidae; genus Numenius; species Numenius arquata. Next base: position 491,165 of record NW_027414770.1, read on the forward strand.
GCTGATCTAAAGGGGAAGCCTGTATCCACAGGCACATCAGGTGCTTGGGTCATGGAAAAAGGAGGCAGGAGGCCAAGAACAATATCACAGGTCTAGAACAGGGTAAAAAAAAAAAAAGAAGAGACATAGAAAGAATAGTCCTGGCTTTAACGAGAGCCTTAATGGGATCATGGGAGCCTTATTAATCTGAAGTAGTGAATATTCCAATAGTTTCCCTAGGGCACCCCTGATTTCCTGGTTCCTCATGCTGTAGATGAGGGGGTTCCCTCTGGAGGCACCTCCGAGTCCAGCAAGGCCACCACCAGATGTTGACTAGGGGAGGAGATGGAGGGGCGGCTGCAGGTGAGCCAATAACCCAGTGCTGACAGACAGGGAGACCACAGCCAGGAGCGGGAGGCACGCGGGAAAGGCTTCGTGCCGTACCCCAGGAGATCCCTCCCGACCCCCCCCAGCCTCTTCACCTCCCCTCCGAGGCTGAAGGCGGTGCCTCCTCAATGTGGGCTGTGGAGGCCTCAGGAGCCTCCTCTTCCTCAGGAGCCTCCTCTTCCTCAGGAGCTCCTTCCTTCAGCTTCAGGAGGGCCTCTGGGCAAGGGCAGAGAGTGGGCGAGCTGGGGCACAGGGCCGGTAGCCAGCCTTGTCCTCCCCCATTGCCTCTGGCCTCTGTCTTACGAGGGGCTGTTTCTCCCCCTCCCGCTGATGGCCCAAACACCGTCCCCATTGGCCCAGAGCACAGGCGCCAGTGACCACGCAGAACCCCTCGTACCTGGGGCACAGTGGCCCCTGTCTCTGCCCACAGAAGGGGCAAACCAGAGGAAAAAGCCCCAAGCCATGGGGCCAAAGGGCCCAGCCAGTCTGGCTGGCGCTAGCCCGGCCCTGAAGATGCAGGGCCAAAGGGCCTGGCCGGTGCTAGCCCAGCTGCGGGGACACAGTTGAAAGGGCCCAGCCAGGCTGGCCAGTACTAGCCAGCCCAGGGGACAGAGGGCCAAAGGGCCCAGCCGGTCTGGCCAGCACTAGCCCAGCCCTGGAAACACAGTGCCCAGCTGCGCTCTAGGCTGGAGCTGGGCACGTGGCCACCAGCCAAAGAATGTCCTCCTGGCCAGCGCTTTCTCCCTGCTCTTGGCCAGGCCGTCCCCAGCCTCCCGGGCTCCTTCCAGCCCCACGGGGAGATCCAAGGGGAAGAAAAGCCCATCAGTGGCCACGGGCCACTCTGGGGGGCACCTGGCCCATCTCCTGGCTCCTCCGTGGGTTTCAGCCCCTTTGGGATGTTGTCTCCCACCGAATCCAAAGAGGGATCCATCCGCTGCCTGATGCCAGCGGGAAGGACGTATGGCAGTAGCCAGGTGGCCAACACCCACCCCATGATGGCTGCAAACTTCAAAACCATCCCATCCGTCTGAGTCAGCGCAATCTCCATTGAGAGGCAGCGACGCGTCTCTCACCTCCTCCCTGTGCTGAGGCCGGAGAGGCCCAACAGGAGACGGGGGAGCCTTTGGCCACCTCTCCTGGGGACTGGGCAACCTCAAACTGTCTCCGCTCCCAATGGAATCACAAGTCACAAGGCTGAGGGAAAAGGGAGACGCTCAAACCAGTGCTGCCCCACCGAGGGTGGGATCCCACAGGTCCGTGCATCCCGGGATGCGCCTGCCCTGACCTGGAGGAGGGGCTTTTGCCCAACGGTGCAATCACAGAGAGAATTTTCCCCCCAAAAAGAGCACTCTCCAGGGCCGTTGTGGCATCTGCTGCAGCGCTGCCAGAGCTCCCTCTTCTCCCCAAGCCCGGGGCTCAGCTCGTGGCCACGAGGAGGGAGAGGCTTCGGAGCACAGCTGACAAGATTATCCAGGAGCAGGGTCGATGAAGGGCACTGTCGAGGACAAAGATGCCACATTCTCCTCCAAGGGCCTGAAAAAAGACGTTGTTCCTCCTCCAGGTCACACTTTCCTGGAGCCCCTTTAGGGACTGGAAGGGGCTTGAAGGTCTCCCTGGAGCCTTCTCTTCTCCAGGCTGAACCCCCCCAACTCTCTCAGCCTGTCCTCACAGCAGAGGGGCTCCAGCCCTCCCAGCATCTCCGTGGCCTCCTCTGGCCCCACTCCAACAGCTCCGTGTCCTTCTGATGTTGGTGGCCCCAGAGCTGGAGGCAGCACTGGGAGGGGGGCGGTCTCCCCAGAGCCGAGGGGCAGATTCCCCTCCTCGCCCTGCTGGCCATGCTGTTGGGGATGCAGCCCAGGGTGCGGGGGGTTTCTGGGCTGCCAGCGCATGTTGTTGGCTCGTGTGGAGCTTCTCACCCACCAACACCCCTACGTCCTTCTCCTCAGGGCTTCTCTCCACCCAGCCTGGATTTGTGCTTGGGACTGCTGTGACCCAGGGTCAGGACCTCGCACTTGGCCTGGTGGAACTTCATGAGGTTCACAGGAGCCACCTCAATCCTGTCCATGTCCCTCTGGGTCTGGGCAGAGGGTGGAGAAACAGGAGAACTGGCAGACTCATCACACAGGACTGCAGGAGAGCCAATCCCACCTTGCTGAGGAGATGCTGGGACAGTCCCAGAGGCAAAAGGGGCTGAGTCTCTCCTGGATCTTCAGGGATAACATTCCTCAAACCCCAGGAAGAAACAGGGCCTGACCAGTGTGGGTGAAAGGAGACCCCATGGGGCAGGGGACAGGAGGACAACGACAGGAGAAACACAGTCATTCCTCAGAACAGAGCGCCTTCCTCGGCACTCTCGCAAAGAAATGTGTTTTGTGGAGGAGCTGGGTGTTTCACCGAAGGTTTTTACCCTCTTCTGCCATCAGCACCTCCCAGCAGGACTCTCTCAGTGACAGGAGATCAAGGTGACACGGACAGTCCAGCGCAGGGAGAGCTTTGGGTCCCTGAGCTCTGCACAAAACCCCAAAATTTGCTTTTTGAAGATTGTTGTCCCTGGTATGACGGCAATTTTGAGAACATTTTTAAAAAAATAAAGCCAGGAGAAATAGAACGAAAAAGACGTAGAGTGAAGGAAATGTCCTCTGGCAATGTGAAGCTGAAAAGGTTGTTGGTGGTTTCATCCTCCTGGCTTGGTTTCCTCTTGGCAACTTCATCCTCAAAACCACCTGTTCTTCCTCAAAACCACCTTTCCTCCCTCTCCCCAGGGCCAGGCTCAAAAATAGCCAAGGGACAGAGATAGTTCCCACACCCAAGGGGCCAGGCTTTCAGAGCACAGGGTGGTGGTGGCACTGCTTTGGGGGTGTTCAGAGCACAGGGAGGCAGCAGCACTGCTTTGGGGGTGCTCACAGTAGGGGGGGAGGGGGCTTTGGTGACCCCCTTCTTCCCCCCATCCAGGTTCTCTGCATGGAGTCCATCTGCATCGACCCCGCCATCATCGAGGCGAATATCAAGGTGAAACCCTGTGGGGAGAAGTGACACCGAGGTGAGAACCTTGGGGGGAGGGGTGTCCCCCAAAAGTCGTGCCCACCTCCCCAAGAAAACCCATGCAGACACCCTCCCCCAGCAAGTGAAGCTCAACCCGCATCGAGGGGGACACAGGGGTCTCCCCTCGGGGACAGCAGGACACGTCCCTGAGGTGGGATCAAGCAGGGACAGGCTGGGGGCGGGGGGCGCAGGGAGGGTGGTGGGAAGGGCGGAGCCAAGGGCAGTGGGCAGGGCTGGGGCAGGGGCTGAGGCCACACCCACCCAGCAGATCAGGTAGGGGTGGGGCTAAGGAAAAGGAGGTGGGGCTAAGAATGGAGGCCACACCCACCAGTCACCCCAGGTAAGGGCAGGGCTTGGGGAAAGGGGGTGGGGCTCTTCGGGGCCACGCCCACAGACTCAGAGAGGAGGTGGAGCTAAAGGCCAAGGCCACGCCCACCAGTGTGAGTTACCCCTAGAAGGGTGGGGGTAGGAAAAGGGGGTGGGGCTTAGGGAGGTCACACCCACCGCTTACACAAGGTAGGGGGTGGGCTATGGGCAGGGGCAGAGCCAAGGGAGGCCACACCCCCAATCACCTCAGGCAGGGGTGGGGCTAAAAGCAGGCAACTCCCCCCAGGAAGCCTCAGGCAGGGGTGGAGCCACAGGGAGGGGGTGGGGCCAAGGGAGGTCACACCCACAGGGAACACCCTGGGGGCGGTGCTAAGGGAAGAAGCCACACCCCCAAGGGCTACGATGGGCGGGGACAAAGGGGAAGAGCTAAGGGAGAAGGGGTGGAGCTGAAGCAAAGGGGCGTGGCTAAGGGAGGAAGCCACACCCCCAGGTGAGGCGTGGACACAAAGGGGTGGAGCCAGGGGAAACAAGCCCCGCCCACAGCTATGCCTCTCGCACAAGGCCCTAAGGCAGTGAGCCCCGCCCACAAGAGCTAGGAGGCCACCCCCACAAAGGGGTGGGGCCACGAGGGTGGGGCTAATGGCGCGGGCTACACCCCAATGGGGTGGAGCCAAGGGGCCAAGCCACAGCCCCAGGAGCCCCCCTTCATTTAAAGGGAGGGCGTGGCCAGGGATTGCCCCACCCCATAGGAGTGCCCACCCTGTCTCCCCCCCGAAAAGGGGACAATCTTCCTGAAAAAAGCATTGTCCCCTCCCCGTGTGTGCCCCCCAAAATGGGGACACCCTCCCCCAAAAAGGGGGCTGCCCCCCCCCTCCCAAAACCCGGTTGCCTCCCGGTGAACCAGGGTATGAGGGGGAGGCAGTGGACACCCACTGCGAGCGGCCCCAGGTAAGGGGGAACCCCCCCAAAAAAACCCCAAAAGAGGGGGCAGATCTCATTAAACCCCCCTGAAATGAAGGGGAGGGGGAGCAGTAGATTTTGGGGAACCTCCACCAGAACCCCATTCTGCCCAGCAGAACGTCGACATCAGCCGCCCCCCGGCCAAAGCCCTGGTCACTGTCCCCAAGCATTACTGAGAAGTTGGGAGGGGACCTTAATTTTGGGGGCCTCCCCAAATTAAGCCTCTCCCTTCCCAATTAAACCTTGCCTTAATGAAGCGCTGAGCCTGGAGATTGTGGGGCCACACTCCAAAAGGGACTCTATTTTAGAGGTGGGGGAATTAGAGGGTGACCTCAGACTCATTGTATTGACTAGTCCAGAACGTGGGGTCCTTCCCTTGGATCTGAGGGGGCGGGGGTGGGTGGAAATTCCCCTGAATGGGGAGGGGGAAGCTCTAATGGGGTCTTCCCCCTTCCCCCCCAAAGTGGCCCCCGGGGGGAAAAAGACCCCCACTATCACAAGTTCTCCCCCTTGGTGGGGGACAGGTCGCTGGTGAGGATGTAAATGTGGTGACCCTCACCCCAACATCCCCATCGCCCCCTCTCGCATCCCCTCCTCGCTTTTCCCTGCTTCAACCGGGCCACAGACCCCCCCCGGCACCCCCTAAAACCACCTGGCAGCACCGCCCTCACCACCTGCCCTTCAGACAGCGCCTGCGCGCACCCCCCTTCTGCCCACGCGCTCGCGGCAGCACCGCCTACCCCGGCAAACTCTGCTGCCCATTGGCCCGCCCACTGCTCTCATCCCGCCCACCGCCCCCTCTTTGTGCCGCCATTGGGCCAGCGGCTGCACTCGCCCCGCCCCCTCGCTCCTGCCAAGGTGGCAAAAAAGGCGGGAAAAGCGCCCCTGCCCCCTTTCTCCTCAGGGCCACAAAATGGCTTGGACCATTAAAAACAAGACAGAAACACCCCAAACCACCCGAAATATCCGGTTTTACCAAAAGAAAGGGATTTGAAGCACCCGTGCTGACCCCGCCCCTCGTAAGGCGCCACCAGAGCCCTTCCCTCGGAGGGAGGAAGAGGCGATCAAATGGCAGCCGCAGCTGAGGGGGCGAACTCCCCTCAGCCAGGCCCTGGGGTATGGGACGAGGGGGACAGCTGTGCCCCACAACCCCAGGGAGGATTTCACCACCCGCCTGCACAGCCAAAGCCGCTGTGAGGGGGAAGGCGGACACCTTAGGGTGTGTGAGAGATGAGCTAAGTTTTGCTTCAGCTAATTGATAGGTTCTTGTTAGTATGTATATACTAACAAGGGAACTTTAGTAATTACTGTCACAGTAGAGTCTAATAAATTGTACCCAATTAATCTTCAGAAACGCCCTTGGTCTGTCAAGGTGTTGCATGAAGAGGCAAAATAGTTTTGGCCGAAAATAAACCCCCTTGCGTCCTAACACTCCTCACCGAGGTGGGAGGCTAGGGGCGGCTGGGTTTAAATTCTGAGTGATGCCCAATGCACCACTATCAGCCCAGTCGCGTTTGATATATTAAACTGTCACGATTCCGGATACACTAATAGTGGACTGCTCCTTCAGTCTAGTCGTGCTCACGAACGAGCACGGCCACACTTTAGTGTTTGGTCGCATTCAGTGAGAAACCCAAACGGCTAGCTACTTAAGCAGTGCAGTTTATTTAAGCAACAGATAGAAAGGTTCTTACGCTTTGCCGGTGATAAGTACACTGTCTGCGAAGCACGTGCAAGTAAAAGAAAAAATGTTAATGGTACAAAGCGCGCGACAAAGTTCCAAACAATACAGCCTGGCTCTAAATGTCACAGGTAACCCTCTAGAGAGATTTCTAAGCTTCCCGAGGAAGTACTCGATATAGTCTAAGTCTTACCCACAGGCGTCCCTATGGGGGGAAGAAAGGCTCAGCCCGTCGACTGGTCCCGGGAGTCAGAGGCAGTCCGTGATGGGCTCCTCCCTGACTTCTTTACGATGGTGTCTTCCCTAGCAACCCCCCTTTCTTGGGCTATTTTTATATTATTTTTTACCTTCAATGTGGAGTTTGAATGACTCTAGTCATAAATACCTTTATTACAATTGATGTAGAATTCCGTCGCCTCGCATTTTAAAGGTATAGTTTATGAAAAATTCAGGGCGCAGACTCAAGGAGGAGTGGTTGCACCTTGGAGGCGGGCAGCCTTTGGGCTGGAGGTGTGTTTTGGTATTATAATGACATTATAATGAGCAAAGTTTGCACAAATGACAGCATTTCATCAAAATTTGGCAGACTGTTGGCTCAGGGTAGCAAGCATGCCGCTTATCACTTCCACAGGATCACCTTGTTCCCATTCTGCTGTGTAATCACAGAGCTTGGCCGGGCCGTGGAATCTTCACTCCACCACATCCTCCGTGCTGCTTTTGCAAGCGATATTGTTCAGGGAGTCAGCGATGTAGCGGATTCCTCACATACCAGCTGCTGCTGTGTTCCACCCTGGAAAGGTTTCCATTTTATACCTTTCCTTAATGTGTGACCAATGCAAAAAATTTTTAATAAAAATTATATTTTAGGAATTATTCCACACAAGGGTTCCTGGTTTTGCAGAACGAAATCTAAGTAAAGAGAAACAGATTGGAATGTAACCTTCAACGCAGGAACCCAAAAGACAGGGGAGTAACATTGAGACCAAAGAAAGCAGTCTTGGACGGTAAATCTGCCAAGGGGGCTGTGAAGGCTGCCAAGTAGGCCGAGTTCATTTAGAGGACACCTGATGAAGAGGAGGATACGACCACCTGATGAAGTAAACGACCACCAGAGTGCCTGTAGTTACTAACAACGGACAGTAGATGGCGGCAAAGACCGTGAAATAGCATTTAGCCTAATCAAGGGCGTGTTTAGGATAAGGATTCCTTGGCGTGGGTGTGTTTATGCCTTACACGGTGAAAAGAGGTGAACTGCACCTGTACTGGGTTAGGCGGTCGGGAAGAATGTGAGCTCCAACTTCTCAACTGATGAGAAGAGAGACAGAAACTTAAGCAGCCGGGATAAGGTAGAAGAACCTGAGAACTGGAAAGAGGGGGTGTGCCTCTGCTTTGAGATGCACCCGATTCAGCGCTGTTTCGTGTAATAAATTTTTAACTTTTTTATCTTTGCTTCGTCGACTTTGTTCTCTATGAAATTCTAATCGTGAGCCAGTGTTTCTCACAGGCGGACACTGTTGTATTCTGGGGGCATAAAAGGGGTTTTGGGGAGCAGGGGGGCCCTGGGGTGGGGTGCTCTGCAGGTTTGGGGGGGGCTTATTTGGTGTCAGGGGGACATGGGCTGCCCTGTAGGGGATAGGGAAGGCTGGCAGGTGGAAACAGTGTGCCCTGAATAATCAGTGGTGCCCTAAGTAATGGGGGTGCACCCACCTCTCTGCCCCCCCCTCCCCAGCTGAGCCCCCCTCGGTCCCAATTTTGGGGTTTACTGAGCCCCTCTGGGAGCTGAGTGTTGCCTCAGCTGAGTCTGCTAGAAAAACAGAGTGTACCCCCCAAACTCGGGGGTGGGTCCCACATTCTGCTTCCCACAAGCTGATGGGGGGAGCCCCCTAAAATAAATCTCCATGGGGATTTGGGGTGCCCTCTCCTTTCCCCTAAGACTCACGAAGCCTCCATGATCCAACCTCCTCATTTGGAGACCCCCCAGGACACCCCCTCCAAAATCACACCTCCCCAATGCACCCCAGTGCTGCCCATGCTTTTATTTCAGAAAAGGCATTCTTTTATTATTTATTTTAACCATTTCTCCTTTAAAAAAAAAAAAAAATATCTATATATAAAATAAATGCCTCATTCTCAGATCTGCACGGCCGCCTCCAGTGTCTCCAAAACCTTCGTAGCAATTTTCTCTGCAGGATGAGGGGACAGTCTCATTCGGGGGGGATTTAAAAAAAAAAAGCCTTCTCAAAACTCCCTTTTTTCACTCTCCCCATGTACTCTGTGCTGCCAGATGGATTTTCAGAGGCAGTAAAATTTCTTTTTCTGCAAATCCCTCATTACGTGTTTCATTGTATGTCAAGCCCATCTTCTGTGTTTTTTTTTTATTTGGCCATGGGTTTGGGGTTGTTTTTTACATTGATTTACTCTGTATAATATTGTCTACAAAGGAATGTCATTATTTGTGCTGTTTCTAATTGTGCATTTGTCCAAATTTGTAATTTGAGGGACGCACAGACTGTGTAAAGATGGCTCCATGTTCACTGTATGATTAAACAAATTAAAGAAACTTGCAGCATCTTGTTTGCTCAAGATCTTTCCTTTGAGTCCTTCTCTGGAGGTGCAGAGCAATGCCTGTGAGCAGAGGTGCAGGGGAAAGAGTCCCAGCACTGCAGCACTGTCAGGGAGCACCAGGCTTGGTCTTTCCCAACTTATTCTCTTTTCTCACCCACGCTCTCCTTCTGAGCCCTCGCCTTGCTCTAAGGCTGTGCGTGCTCTTGCAGATCATAGGAACCACTGCAGCCCAGGAAGCACTGGCAGGGACAGCCACTGGGTTCTTCTCTGATAGAGCCGAACTCCCGAACAGCACCTCCATCATACCAGGGGATGTCCTCAGGGCAGGGCATGAAGGCTTAGGTCTTCTTCCAGAGTTGCACTCAAGAACGTGCCATGGGAATTGCCCCTGCAAATGAAAACACCAGTGTGCAGCTAAACTGTGTGTGTGTGCAGGGTTGGGGAAAGCAGCAGTTTCCTTGCGCAGCCAGGACTCCTGGGAAAGACCTGAAGGACCCACGCAGCAGGTTCTTCGCTGGGCCTGTCTGTGCTGGGCACCCCAGGGAAGATGCTCCAGGGCAATCACCACATACCCAGCCAGTAACAACCACCATTTCTGGAACAGGCCTCTTATGCCAACTCAGAGAGGTTGGTTGGCCCTCTAAAGAAGTCCATGTTTGCGTTGTCAGGATGAGATGTCAGCATGTACATTGTGTGTGTGGTGAGATTATCCTGAGTGAGCACAGACACCATCAGCTGTTCCTGCGGGTTCGTCTAAGGTCTGTGGGACAGACAGTGTCTAGAGGTCACTTCGCTTTGAGGGTAACATCCCCTGGAAAACTCCCTGGATGCAGCACTGGGATGGGCTTCCTTGAACTGAGGTCCCTGTGTCCATTCCTCAGCCATGGGGCATCTCAGAGAGGTGCAGAGCTGGAGACACCCCACAGGGCTGAGGGGCTGCAGTCTGCTGCAGGGCCTCTGCCTGTGCCAGGGAAGGACTTGTGTCTCTGAACAGCCCTGTCAGAGCCCTGACATTGCTGTGTGTGACGCCAGGAACAGTCCCCACCATCCCAAGGAGATTTCTCTCACTTGCCCTCTCTCACCTCTCTCACCAGACCAGCCTGGCTGAACAGAGAGCTCTGGTCACAACTCAGGGAGAAAAGGAGAGTTTGTGGCCATTGGAAGAAGGGGCAGGGACCTCATGGGGACTACAAAGATCTTGTGAGGCTCTGTGGGGAGAAAATCAGAAAGGCCAAAACCCCCACTAGAACTTAATCTGGCTTTGGATGTTAAGGACAATAAAAAATCCCCCATAATTCAAGGGGAAATGGTGAGTGAGCTAACACAGCACTTCGACACACATGTCTATGGAGCCAGATGGGATCCACCCGAGGGTACTGAGGGAGATGGCAGATGTTCCCACCAATCCACTGTCCATCATCTACCAGCAGTCCTGGCTAAACGGGAAGTCCCAGGTGACTGGAGGTTTGCAAACATGATGCCCATCCAGAGGAAGGGCAACAAAGAGGGTTCGGGGAACTACAGGCCTGTCAGTCTGACCTCGGTACCTGGGAAGGTTATGGAACAGATCATCCTGAGTGCCAGGACACGTCACGGCACCGTGGAACTTGGATAATGAGGTGAAGTCTCTGTGCTGAAAGAACCATTAAGACTGGCCCTTGAGAACCTGCAGATGGAACAACTGTGGCATGAAACCGTTGCAGAGCTCTAATTCCTGGGTTTGGTGTTCCCTGAGATGAGAGAGCAAGAAGGGGACCCGTTTGACTGGACGAGGAATGCAGAGAATGTGGGCAGCCCTACAGAGAGCCCCAAAGTGTCCTTGTGCCCATCACCCCCCATCTCGTGGGGCTGCAGAGTTGGAAAACTCCCCATTTCAAAAGGAAAGCGGTAACAGCTTGTGCAGAAAGTGGCCGGAGCCGTCGGGATGTGTTCCCTCTGCCAGGGATGGAGGTGAGCAGCGGTGTGAGCAGCAAAGATGGGCTGTCACCTCCTGGGACCCTCCTGGGCAGCCCCAGGTGAGCGTCTGACACAGCATCGGAGCTGCCGCACAGTCAAACTGGGCAGCGGCAGAGGAGGCTTCCCTGAAATATTGCCAGGGATTGATGAAATGGGGGAGGCCTTTCCACACCCAGCTGGAAGCAGCTTGACCAGAGCCCCGCACTGAAGCCTCAAGGGCTCGAAGGCCCGGCAGGTGCTGCCTGGAGACTGGGCTGGCGCTTGTCCATGAGGAGGGGCTGGGTTTTTCCTTGGCATTTCCGTACATCCAGACCTCTTTGGGAAGGACGGGCACCACTTGCCCCAGCGTCCCGCAGACAGTCTGCAACGCTCTGGGCAAAACCCACTTGTTAAATATCTGGGAAACTGGCTTCCACCAGGTCCCGTGGGCATTCCTGCCCTGGCAATAATCCATCAGGATTGCCAAGAGCTCTCGTAACTAGGTCTGCTGCCATGGCAGAGATGGGCGATGCTATTCCAGCCTTCGAGCGGGAGGGGACAGACATCCCAGGTAGCCCTGCAAAAGAGAATGGCCTGCAATGATGTACTTCTCACTCGGGAAAGGTCCATGGGCACTGGTCAGCACCACGGGCTGTAGAGATGACGAGCGAGAGCAGAGACCAGAAAGGGGTGTCCAAGAAAGGGGAGGTGAGCTTCAGCTCTGCATGGAATAGCTGGAGAGACGCTTTTCTGAGGGGTGTGGAGGCTGCCAGGCACAACGAGATGGTTGGGAAGAAGTGCTTAGGACAGGAAGGAAGTGAAATGTGTTGGGATTATTAACTTTGGGGGGTGTATGTATTGAGCTGCCCCCCCTTTAAGGGGGCTCGTCTCCATCCCCGCTGTGCATCCCGTTGCCATGGCTCGTGTTCCATCTGCGACTGCCAGTGCTTGGTGACAGGCACAATGCACCCTTCTGCCCTGTGCCCCACAGCCCTTCTGCCCTGCTCCTGACACCTTGAACGCATAACCCAGCCCTTTCCTTCCCTCCTGCTCTCAAAGCCACCTTCCTCCCTCTCTTTTGCACTCTTGGAATCATGAAGGCCCTCAGGAAGAGGTTGCTTGCCCTGGCAGAGGTACGGCCCCACTCCATGGAGCTGGGCACCCCCCACTGCCCAGGCAGGACAGAGAAGGCTCCGCAGGGATGGGGTGCAATGGGGTGGGGACCCTGCTCTGGGCAGCGCGGGGGGCCGGGATCTGGGCTTGCCCTCTGCCCCCAGCCCTGCAAGGCCAGGGGCTGGCAGAAGCCCTTCTGGGTTGCTCATGCCATGCTGGGACGGAGCAGCCCCGTGTGTGGGGACACGTCCCTGGGGGAGCCCAGGGCACCCCGGGCTGGTGTGCCGCAGGGATGCTTGCCAGAAGCAGCCAGGTGCTGCCCGGAGCCTGAGCCAGGTGCTCCCCTCTGCCCCTTTCCAGGCTGGAGCCGGGGGAGCCGAGCCCTGCCCCCAGAGCAGCGTCGAGCCCAAAGGCTGACTCCACAGAGTAAGGAGCTTCTGGGCACCCAGGCACCAGGGCCCGGGCCCCGCGGAGCAGGGAGCAGGGCCGCTTACTCCTGCCCTCTCTGCTCCGGTAGATCCAGAAGACCTTGGCACACCCCAAACTCAGGAAGGAGAAGAAGATCAGGTTCCTCCAGCTGCAAGCGGTGGCCCTCGACTGCCGGTGGGTGCTGGTGGCCAAGGAGTCACCCAGGTCCAGCCAGCTCCTACTGGGGAAATGCCCAGGGGTCCCATCTCCCCACGGCCCTCCCTGGGTGGTGAGACGGGCAGGGGGGCTGAGACTCCTGTTCCACGGGTCCTCTTGGCTGGCCAGGGCAGGACCAATGCACTTTTCTGCTTGCCTTTGGGCTTAGGATGTGCCAAGTTGCCCTTGAGTCTGCAGAGGCAGCTGCCAAAAGTGTAAAAGAGTGGATCGACCTGGAGCTGGCAATGGAGATCGATGAGGATGAGCAGGAGCAGATGGAGGTGGATGATGAGGAGGAGGCAATGGATGTAGACCCGTCTCCAGCAGCACAGGCACGTGCTCGCTGCCTACTGCCCGCAGGGAGGGAGGGTGTCCTGCCACCAGGCTGGGGCTGAGAGGTCCCCGCTGCAGGGACACGGCGCCCGGTGCCCTTGTCCTGGCAGCAAAACCGCCCCCCCCACGCTGCCCTCAGCCCCCATCCGCTTTGGGACAGGAGCGGGTTCTCGGGGCCGGGACACCCAAGTCTAAGCCGGAGCCCAGCCGGGGCTCAGTGCTAGCGGCAGAGTCCCGCTCTCCCCAGTGTGTCCCAGGGCTGTGGCCATCGAATGCCCGTCAGGGCCAAGCCCCAGCCCAAGCAGCTGCTGCCGCTGAGCTGGCTCGGGAAGCCCCAGCTCTGCTGGGCAAGGCGCGGCTCGTTAGCCAAATGACGCTTGCTTTGCTTCCAGGGCCAGCAGAGCTGCGGGGACCGATGGCGAGGAAGAGGAGCGATGAAGGGGAAGCACTTTAAATAGTTCTAGAGAGTTGGTTTTTTGTTAATAGTTTTACAGAGTTGTTGTTGTGTTGTAAACAGTTGTTGAAAGTTGTTTTGTTCTTCATAAAGAGTTGTATGTATGTTTTTCAGACCCAAGCTCTCTCTGTGTTTCCTTGGGCACCCGCAGCGTTTGCAGAGCTGTGGTTTCCGCTCGCTGGGGGTTCCCGGGGCTGGAGGGGGCTGGGGGTGCTGGCACGGCCGACCCGGGGGCAGGGGGGTCCATGTGCACAGAGGGGTCCTGCTGACGCAGGGGACGGCACTGGGCACCGGTGGGGTTCATGGACTGCTGGAGAGTGGGGTTCTCAACAGCAAAGGGGTCCCCAGCAACGCCTGAGCTCGGAGGTGACCGACCCCTGCTGTGTTGCCACCAAGGCAGCAGGACACCTGCTCCCCTTCCTGCTGGAGGGAAAGGGAAGGGACTCATGGGGCACGAGCCGGGATCAGGCCACAGAGACACAAAAGGCAAAATCTTGAACCTTTGAACCTCCCCACGCTCAGGGCTTTGCTTCTCCTCCTGCCTGCATTTCCCCTGGGCCATGACAAGAGACGAAGCCCCGAGCAAAGCCCTCCTTGCCCTGCTGCCATTCCTGCTGCTGGCCATGGCCCCGTCCTCCACTCAGGGCGACCCGTGGAGTGGGCAGTGCAGGCTGCGGGGGAGGCTGCTGGGGGCTTTGGGGAGAGGGAGCTGGTGAAGGAGCCCGTGGGTGCAGGCGGGGAGCTGCGAGTGCAAGATCTCAACTAACCCCCTAAAGGCCATGACATCCTTGGGAATGGCTGGTGCCAGGATCTGGGAGACGTTTCGTAGCTGTAGGTGCTGATGTTTAAGGCCACGGTCCATGGGTTGAAGATGTAGATCTTGACGAAGTTGCTGGGTGCCAGCTGCTGAGGTCAACTCTGATGCTGTCACCGCTGAACTTTACTTGATTTTTCATCAGAGTCCATCTGTCATTAGTTTGGGTGATTCTTACTGTAGTGCAACCAAGAGCAGTTATAGAAATGAGGGTGTACAGCGGCAGGGTCATCTAGCAATTAACATCATACAGTTTCATTCATTGGCTATTCTTAACCAAAATCAGGTCCCCATGAGGTACACATCGAACTTCCCCGTCCTTCCGCATCACCCACCAAGTGCATCCAGGTCCTTGAGCGAAAGCAGTCCCACGGATGGGTTTGCCCTTGACCCAGGCAGGACTAACCCCGACGGTCTTCCCTGACATATTCTTCATGTGTACTACGGGGACTTTATCTGCCTCCACAGCACGTGGAAGGTTTGATTGGGCAGGGCCATCTCAATTGGCAGATCCCCTGGTGTTAATTAGCCAGGTGGCCTTTGCTAAATGTGTATCCACATTAAATCCACATTAAAGTCCCACCACCCATTGCTCTCAGTGCAGGTTTTAACAGTCCATTGTACCGTTCGATCTTCCCAGAGGCTGGTGTGTGATGGAGGATGCGATAGGCCCACTCAATGCCGTGCTCTTTGGTCCAGGTGTCAATGAGGCTGTTTTGAAAATGAGTCCCGTTGTCCGACTCGGTTCTCTCTGGTTTCCAGCCATCCAGTGGTTGCTTCCACCACTGTGAGCACATGGCACTTGCTTTGACGGGTTTGTGAGAGTGTGATAGAATCGATCTGCCAGGCCTCCCCCTATTTGTATTTCAGCCATCATCCTCCATACCCTAGAGCCTTTGATTGCTTGGCTTGCTTGATTGCAACTCATGTCTCACATTCATGGGTGACCTGTGCAATAGTGTCCATGGTCAAGTCCACCCCTTGGTCGCGAGCACATCTATATGTGGCGTCGCTTCCTTAATGGCCTGAGGAGTCATGGGCCCATCGAGCTATGAGTGATTCACCCTTATGCTGCCACTGCAGATCCACCTGAGCCACTGCAATCTTAGCAGCCGGATCCACCTGCTACTTGTTCTGGTGTTCCTCAGTGGCCTGGCTCTTGGGTACATGGGCATCTACGTGACGTACTTTCACAACCAGATTCTCTATCCGGGCAGCAATATCTTGCTGCAGTTCAGCAGCCCAGATGGGTTTGCCTCTGTGCTGCCAGTTGCTCTGCTTCCACTGCCGTAACCACCCCCACAGGGCATTTGCCACCATCCATGAGTCCGTATAGAGATAAGGTACTGGCCATTTCTCTCTCAGGCAATGTATGAGGCCAGCTGGATGGCGTTCACCTCCGCAAACTGGCTCGGCTCACCTTGTCCTTCAGTGGCTTCTGCAGCTTGTCATGTAGGACTCCACACAGCAGCCTTCCAGTTTCGATGCTTTCCCACAATCCGGCAGGACCCATCAGGGAACAGGGCACATCTCATTTTCTGGTAGTTTATTCTACGGCGGGGCCTCTTCCACACGTGTCACCTCTTCGCCTGGTGACATTAGAAATCCTTGCCTTCTGGCCAGTCCATGACCACTCCCAGAGTTCCTGGGTGACTGGGGTTTCCCATTTGAGTTAGCTGCGTGATCAGTGCAATCCACTTTCTCCACGTGGCATCAGTTGCATGATGTGTGGCAGGGACCCTTTCTTTGAACATCCAGCCCGGCACCGGCAGTCGAGGTGCTAAGGGGAGCTGTGCTTCTCTACCAACCACTTCTGGAGCAGCTGGAACCCCTTCATACGCTGCCAATATCTCTTTTTTGGTAGAAGTAGAGTGGGCTTCGGATCCTCTGTATCCCCAACTCCAGAATCCCAGGGGTCGACCGCGAGTCTCCCCTGGTGCTTTCTGCCAGAGGCTCCGGGTGGGGCCGTTCTCCCCGGCTGTGGTTTAGAGCGCTTTTTTAATATTTTCTCTTGCCTGGACTGGCCCAAGGGCTACTTCAGGGCTACTTCATGGACTATTTCTGCTTTAATTTGTTCAAAAGCTTGTTGTTGATCAGGGCCCCAATTTAAAATCATTCTTCTTCTGGGTCACTTGGTACAGAGGGCTCACAATCAGACTGTAATCTGGGGTATGCATCCTCAAAAAACCCACAATACCTAAGAAAGCTTGTGTTTCCTTTTTTCTAGTTGGTGGAGACATAGCTGCTGTTTTGTTGATCACATCCCTTGGGATCTGATGGTGTCCATCTTGCCATTTTATTCCTAAAAACTGGATCTTCTGCACACATCTCTTGACTTTACTTTGTTTTATGGCAAAACCAACTTCCATAGGGATTTGGATTATTTTCCTGCCTTTCTCAAAAAATTCTTCTATGGAGTTGCCCCGTACAAAGGTGTCGTCAGTGTACTGATGGTGTTCCGGAGCTTCACTCTGTTCAAGTGCAGTCTGGATCAGCCCGCAGCCAATGGTGGAGCTGTGTTTCCAGATCTAGGGCAGTCAATTCCAGGGGCATTGGAAGCCTCTCCAGGTGAAAGCAAACTGTGGCCTGCCCCCTGCTGCCAGAGGGACTGAGAAGAGTGCATCAGCAATTCTCCATAGCTCTGTGGAGATGAAGGGGGAAGAGAGACTTTCTTTGTATTGCCAGAGTCAGGCAGCCGCTTCATCCACCGTTAGTCCCTCTTCGCTTTTCCATTCCATCAATGCCAATGAGTTGGCTTATGATGATGTTGCGCTCCATACAAACTTCCAACACATGGGCCTTGTGCATTGGACCTCATCAGGATCTGTGGGTAACTGCTCGTTGTCCAGGTCATAATGAATCATCTCCTGCATGGCTAATTCTCTCGGGTACTGGATACCTCTCTCCATGGTGGGCCACTTGATTAGATGAAATACGACATCTTCACCGAAGGGATACCTTTCCCTCACGCCTGACAGGAGTCACCTCCAGAGGCTGAGGGCTTGTGTCTTTTTACCAATCGCCTTGTCCATGCCCCCTTCACAGTGTCTGTCAATCTGGTTTCCATCTCGTCCCCCTGAGGGTGCTGCATAATATCGAGCAGTGTTTGGTAGATACTGGCCAGGGCCCAGCACAGTGCGGTGAGTTGTGCCTCTCTGGAATAGCCACAGCCAATTCCTTTCAAATATTCTGCCACTTCATCAGGGTCTAGAGGTGAGAAGCTCTCTAGATACCTGCCCTTATTCTCCCACATGCTGTGCCACCCGTGACTATCCAGCCCTGGGCCAGATCTCTGGGTGGGACTCTGAAATAGCTGTTAAACCCTAAACGAGACCTGGAGCACATTCAGGAGACCCAGCGACAGGACCAATAGGACCAGGCTGGCTTGAGCATCCCAAGGATATTCAAAATAATGAAAAGTTGTTGAATCTGGCCCAAAGGAGAAAAGGGAGGCGAAAGAGCTGAAGAAAGTATCCCCTCCTTTTCCCACATAGATGAGTCTGATTATTAATAAATTCTGAGACACAGCACCCGAGGTAGAGGCAGGGCAACAAATGCCTCATAAACACCCCAATATAACCATTTGAACAGTGATTTCATCATGTCATTTGTTGATATCACACAGGACGGCAACACGATAATCCCGATCCCTGCCCCAGAGGTGGTAAACATCGTCACGGGGAGTGAATAGGGCATATGGAATTTACATATCCCAGCCGTGAGAACAAGCAAACAACATGGTGACCAATGACTATGTAACTAATAGAATAAATGCTGTAACAAATTCGTTTTAGCACGCTCTGGTCAGATCTGTCGTTATCTCAACCCTTCGAGCCCCACGTTGGGCACTGAAAAGACCTTTCATGGTTTAGCCTGAGACGGTAACAAAGAACCGTGCGGTCATTCTCTCAACGCCCACCACCACGGGGAGAATCGGAAGAAAAAGGCAAAACTCATGGGTTGGGACAAAGGCAGTTTAACAGAACAGCAAAGGGAACAGGAAAACATCAGCAGTAACACCGACAGAGGGGGTGTACAAACACCATTACGGTACCACCCCTCACCCACCGACCTGGGCCTCCCCATCTCTCTCCCAAGTGGTGACTTCCTGCCCCCTCCCCTGGCCAGGTCCTGGCTACAGACTGGCCATGGCTCACCTGGGATGGAATGGCTGTGTCCATGCCAGAGCCTGGGGACAATTAATCCTATCCCTGCTGGAACCAGGACAGGTGGACATCACAGCAATGCTCCTCCCAGTCCATTTTATTTTTCTAATGCTCTGTCTAAAGCTCCCAAGAGGCAGTTTGTGGCTGTGGCCTCCGTCATATACATGGCCACTGCAGAAGAGAGCTTGGCTCTGTCACCTCTCCAGGTGGGTGCAGGCTCTTACACAGGTCACCCCACGCCTCCCCTTCTGCAGACTAGAGACACTCAGTTCCCTCAGACTCTCCTCACAGCTCAAGCTTTAGGGTCCTCACCATCTTGTCAGACCTCCTCTGGGCCCTCTCCAGTCTCTCCATTTTCCTTTTGAAACGCAAAGCCCACTGGCTCATAGGGCATCCATCGTGACTCAAAGGCCCCTCTCGTCAGGGCGCCCCTTAGCTGGTGTGGTCACTGCCCGTGCTGCTGCATGGAGCTGTTGTGCACCTCTCTCTCTTCTAAACCTTCAGGTTCCTGATGGCCAAATCCACAGGTGTGTCAAGGTCCCTCTGGACATAAGCTCCAGCAGTCACGCATTGAAAGTACATGTGCTGACGTTCATCTTGAATCAGGGTGCCTCTAGCAAGACCATCACTGTAGAAGGTGCAGGACACCACAGATAAGAAGAGAGTACTGGTGTAATGGAGTTGCTAATCAAGGTAGGAAGCACTGTGATACCATCTCAGAAACGCCAAAGGTGGGAGCAAAGTGAGGAAATGCGTCGCCAGTGGGGAAATGGTGAAAAGGGGTTGACTTTTTGCAAGGGAGAGGATAAAGTTGGTTAAAGAGTAGGACTTGAGAGGTAGGAAAATAGTACAATGGGAATGAAAGGTTCAGCAAAGGACATGATCAGGGCTGTTTGGGGTTACCTGTCAAGTAGCCCTGCATCTGAGAATCCTGCCTGGAGCAGGACAAGAAAGCTGCAGCTGGTCTGACCGTACCAACATCTGACTGACTTCCATGGACACAGGAAACCCGAGAGCTTTCCCTGCTGTCATCATTTCCTTACTGAGGCATGATTTACCCTCGGCAAGTCCGCGCTGACTGCTTTTGGACACATTCTTCTCTTTCTGGTGCCCAGAAATGTCACCCAAGAGGACTCTAATTGATGGCACACTAATCACCCCAGGGAGCTTGTACAGCCTGTGGGTCCCTGGGCTGGGCCTCTTTCAAAGATGGGGGCAACATTGGCTTGTCCTCACTCACAAGAGAGCTCTGCCAATCCTGTCACCTTCCAAAGGGGATATTCCAAAGAAATCTTGATCTTCCCTTGTGGCTTCACTACAACTGTTTTGTCTGTTATACGGTGCATTTTGTTCCTCTAATCTTTCCTATACTTACACTCGTCCTGATACAATGATCATTTGCAAAGTCATCTTTTCAGATGCAGACTGTCTAGGAAAAGGCCCTTTCCATCATTCTCCAGTTTTCTCCTGCCTTTGCTCTTTGTTCATTCAGGTACCTCTCACCTCTGCTGCTGCTTTCACCTTCAGGGAGTAAAACCTTGCCTGTCTCTCAGTAATCTAATTGTCTCCTCAGCCAGCTCTTTAACGATGTTCGTATCTATCTTTGTGTATCTTCCTACCTCGACTGTATATTGTAGAAAGGCGACCTCATTAGAGGCAGCTTGTACTTTGCATATGATTACACAGTGTTTTATTGTTTATGAAAATTTTTAATGCGTTACTTTTCTTTTCTCAAGAACAGGCAGAATTCCCCTGTGGCTGTGAGCAGGCAGGTCTCTGAGGAGAGCAGGTGGGAGATGGTGCAATGGAGCTGCAACATCCTGACTTGAGTGGAGAAGCCTAATGCAAGGAACAGTGATGTCAGTCCCAGGCGGGCAAAGTCAGACCTGGTGGGGTTGGGGAGGTGAGGAGCAAAGCTGTCCATACAGTGATGGACATCAAGGGACTGCTTTTCCTACCTGTCCAGACCTCCTGAGGAGACACTCTGCCTCAGTGTCACTTGGAGAATGCTTCTATCACCTCCTCTTTAAGCTGAACAGTAATAAATTACATCCTCTATAATTAAGAAGCCATTTTCCTTAGATGCACTTTGAAATCTTCCTCCTCAACTACACCACAAAATCTCCCCAAGTAGCTGTACAAGTCTTGAAGGAAATCGTAAAGAGAGAAATTCCTTGTTAAGGCTTTCTGTCTTTTAACGAGCCCCATGGGGTATTTGCTGCTGAGTCCACGGACCTCAGCTACTGAGAGAAGATTGAGGAAAGTGCTCCAGAAATCAGAAGCCAAACCCACACTTCCTGGAAGCGTTAACGAGCCCCACTGAGAGCAGTTACTGACAAGGGCTCCCCAGGGACTCGTTAGAGCAGGCAATTGGAGGCTGTGATTGCAGGTAGGCAAAGGCAGAGTGCAAGTGGCTGTAATGCTGAGGAAACCCTGGCTTTGTTTGAGGAAGCAGAAAGTCCAAGCCCTCACCCCCAGGCCCTGGGGAGGCAGATCCTGCCCCTCACTTGTGGCTCAGGGCTCTTAACGGGGGGCGGTGGGATGTGAGGGGGAGCAGTGCCCAGGGCACTGCTCCCAAAGAGCCTCCCAAAGAAGGGGCGAGGGTGAAACAAAGTCCCAAGATTCAAAAGAGTCATGGGCTCATAAAATCCTTTAGGTTGGAAAGGACCCTTAAGATCATTGAGTCCAACTGTTCTTGAAGAATGTCCAGCCTTCCTGGACTCCTTTGCCCTTCAGTACTGCCTCCAAGGGGCTCTGTCAACCAGGCCCCTCAACAGGGAAAAGTGAGATCACCAGCTGCAAAACCAGGAGAGTGATTGCCATCAGGCGCTCCTGATGGTGGAGGAGAGGGGGAAGCCCAAGAGAAGGAACCTTGAGACAAACATGGAAATGACAAAGAGCCCATGTTTAAAACTATTCTGTTTTCAGGACACCCTTTCCATCCACGCTTGAACTTTGCCAGGTATAACAGAGAGCTTTGTAAACAGATTCCTCCTCAGTCACTGACAATTTTCTTGATGAAAATGCTGGGATAGTTTAGGTCTGCCGTGAGGACCAGGGCCTGCAAACATGAGGCTTCTTCCAGTTGTCTGAAGAAGGCCTCATCTCCTTCCTCTTTCTGATCAAGGGATCCATAGCAGACATCCGCCCACCACAGCGGTGCCCACATTGTTCTGCCTTCTCCTGCTGGCCCTTCAGCTCTCAGCTGACTCGTCATCCACCCCCAGGCAGAGCTCCACGGATTCCTGCCTCTCTCTCCCTTAAAGGGCAACTTCCCCTCTGGGTCCAGACCTATGACTTAATCAGCACCAGACCCCCGAGACCACAGTTTCTCTAGGTGCAAGTGTTTGTAGTGCCCTGCAACTCCTCATGCTGTTCTCTTGTGAGAGACACCCCAGTCAAGATGAGCCAGCTGCATGTCAACATGAAAAGCTGGGCTAATGGTGCTTCAGTCCGTGGGGACCTTGAGAAACTCTGGGATTCGGCCAATGGAAGTCAACTGAATTTTTTCAAGGAGAAGTGGCAAGTCCTGCATTGGTGGGTGCCAGGGAGGAAGGGGAAGAATAACCCCATACATCAGGGGCCTGATCGGCTGAGCAGTGACTCTGAGGAGAAGGCCTGGGCACTACGAGGGATGCCCTACAAGCCAGCAGAGCGTGGACACTATGAACAAGGAGAGGTGCGTATGGGACTGCGTGAGGAGGAGTGCGGGCCACCCAGACAGCTTGAGTTCTCATCCTCCTCAGCTCAGCACTGCTGTGGCCCCAGACGCATTGGTGTGTCCCAGTGTGTTGCTCCTCATTTTGGAGAAGTAGGGAAGGACTAGAGAGTGTCGAGTGGAGCTCTGCCAAGACGGGGTTTGGGACCTAGTGCATATGAGCTGTGTGGAGTTGCTGAGGGACCCGGAGTTCTTTGGCCCAGCAGTGTGTGGGCTCCAGGAAGTATGAGAGTAGCCTGAGAGTGCTTGAAGGGTGATTTCAGAGATGATGAAGTTTTTTTGTTTTGTAGTGGAAACACGAGAAAGAAATAATGACAAAACATGCAGCTGGGGAGGTCCAAACTGGACATGAGGAAAAAGAAATGTCACTCACAGGGCAGTGCTGTGGCGTTACAAGTCACCCAGAGGGAGATAGACTCGGCACAAGGTTTGTGTTGCAGGGGACATCCAGGGGGGACAGAGAGATGTCAGTAAAGGAAGGAAGGTGCTGAGGTGAGAGCAAGGTGCGGTAGCAGGGGGGATGTCTACAGCCTGCAGAAAAAGAGGTGCAGGTGTGGGACACTGTAGGACAGCCTATGGTGGAGCTGAGAGAGGGGCGAAGAAAGTCTGAGAGAAGCACCAACAGAGATGAGCTCTTTCTCCCCTCGGCTCTGGCTGTCGTCTCTGCCACTGATGCCTATGAGGAAGCACCTTATCCTTACAGCGCCAGGGTCTCGTTGCCTCCCCTTCCCCACCTGAGAGCCTGGGAGGTGTCGGACTGTAGTCCTGCCCTTGACATTGAACGTCCCCAGATCACACTGCCCCAGGAAGAGTTCTGAGTAACGTGTGAGGGACAGGATGTCCCTTCCCAGGGGCTGGGGGTCACGGCTTGGCACTTTGGCGTAATGTAACACACCCAGGTTTACTCCGAATCTGTCCCACCTTTACAGTCCCTTTGTCTACCTGTCATCTCTGACTCCAGTTTTCTGCTCTAAGCAGCCTCTGGGGAGGCTTTGTCAGTAATGGTCCTCAGTGGGACCATTAACACTCCAGGAAGCTTTGGAGTTTTCATCTGACTCGGACTTCTTGAGAGTCGTTTCAACTTCCTCTCGGGCTTTGAGTTTCATGGACTCGGTACCAAACCCACCAGAGGGGTCACTAAAATGCCTTGGGCTGTTGCTCTGCTGCTGAGCTGGGCTGGGCTCCTGGGATGGAGGGAGCTCCTGGCCATGGGGCAGCGCTGCAGAGAGACAGCTCTGCCCAGGAGCAGCTCTTCTGCCAAGCCCAGCAGGGAGCAGGAGCGAGGCCATGAGAAGAAGCAGTGTCGAGTGGGAGGAAAGCTGAGTGTTCGCTGGGGGAGAAATCTTCACAGCCCTTAACACGGTAAGTCTCTGGGTGCAGGGCAATGCACATGAGTTCCTGGAGGGGTCTCCTAAAGCTGACATATCCCATGGTTGTGCGGAGGAGAAGAATGAGTTGCAGAGCAGGGACTCCCTGCTGCACCATCAGACGGAAAGGCCACGACAGGTTTCTTGTGTCAGGGAGAGCTGCAGATTGTGAAGGTGGGTGTGCATCCAAGGGTGCCCAGGGCTGTCCTTCAGAGCAGGGTCCCTTCACCCCAGGGGTCTGTGTGCCGGGGCAGGGACTCTGCCGCCTGCCAGGGTCAGCTCTCAGCCTGCCCGGGGAGCTCCCCACGGTGTTGTGGGGAGAAGCTGAGTCTGCGAGGAGTGACTCCTAACAAGAGGTCTAGGAGGTGTTGTATGGGTCAGAGCTGGTCACAGCTCTAGATCACCCCCAGGACTTCTCCAGAGAGTCTTCTTGAAGAAGGACTTTGTGGTAGCATTTACCTGAAAGGGAAGCAGTTTGTGCTTTAACTTTTCTCCTCTTGGTTGGTAAGGTGGGCGGTGGGTGACAGGAATTTATTTCTCGACTATGGAGAGGGAATGGAGACCCCCGTTTTCATTAGCACTTACCTGAGCTGCTCTTTTTCCTGCTGCATACACAGAGATGGCCCGTGGCCTTCCCCAACTGCCAGAAGGTGTCTGCAGGGCAGAGCTGAGCCCCCAGCAGGTGAGATGTGGTCTGTGAGCAGTGGCAGGAGGAGACCTGGGGACAGATAAACAGCTCCTGGCAGGGACACCTCCAGGCAGCAGAGACACGGGCAGGGAGGGACAGAGAGGTGTTTGCAGAAATACCGTGGGAGGGGGAATTTGAGCACCTTCCTGCCACCTCCTGCAGTGCCTTGGCCAGAGGTAGCCCCTGATCTCCTCTCCCACCCAGCACAGCCTCATCCACAGGGCCACAGGTCCAGGGTGAGGCGCAGAAACAGACTCTACAACTCGCAGAGAGTTATAAAGCAGGTATGTTTATTGCGGCGCCGGGTGCAAGAGGGATCGCTCCTCCAAACTTGCACAGCGGGTCGTAAAACAAGCGTCTATTTATGATAAAAAGCATACATATTCATTAATGTGGGCTGGGTTATTATAATTAAAGAAAAGGCATTACTATTCTAATTATTTCTAGGAACTCATTATCATAAGTCTCCTCCCCTCGCCGCATGCATACTGTCGCCCCGTGGTCGTGGGCCGGGGTCTTCTGGAGGAAGGCTCATAGTCTTCTTCACCGTGTACTTTTACCTTTGGCTTAGAATGCTGGGTTGGCTGGACCCCAAGCCGTGAAACTGGTCCCGACCAGATGGACACTTCACCCAGACAACTGGGTTCCTCCTTAGCGTGCAGGCTGTTCCTGCTATCTTATACACAAGGCCAGTTCCTTATCTTGGAATGCTGGGCTCCGAGCTCTGTTCTTTGCCAAGCTGTACTAAATCTACACTAACTACGTTGAACCATTTGTTCTCCGAATCAAGTCCCCCCTTTTCTTTCACCTTTGCAAATTCTTTTGCTATATCATGCCATTTCCTTTGAGGGTTTTGGCAAAGTATTGGCCACTTTCAACATTCTCTCTGAGCTTATGCTTTTTCCACTCTTCATATGAGCTCCCAGTTTGTTAGCACATCCACATAAAACATTGTAACATACAACACGCTAATAATCCTAGTACAATAAACATAATTACTGCTACGAAGAGCTGCTTAAGCCATATAAAATTAGGTAACCATGATGTAAGCTTTTCCCAGAGCTTAGTAAAACCTAGAGAAGCACCATCTTGGGCCACTTGGTGTAAGACCTTTGCATGTTCCCAAATTTTCTGGATATCAGTTTCTATCTTACCTGACCCATCGACATAAGTACAGCAGCTTGTATTGATCAGCGTACAGGCTCCCCCTACATTAGCTCTTATTATATCTAGGGCCGTTCTATTTTGTATGACCATGCCCTTCAGGGATTCTAGTTCCTTGCCCAAACGGAAAAGGGCATCAGCAGTTGAGTTTGCTATTATTTCCATTTCTGCCGAAATATTAACTATGGCCCGTTCTAGTTGGTACACGCCTAGTGAAGGAAGCAGAACTCTGACAAAACTGTGAAATCTGGTGTTATATCTAAGTAAAGGGTTGGAGATTGTTCGTGTATTGAATTTTCTCCGAACACCCCATACAATACCTCTCATACCATTTCTATGGAACATTTGTAATGGAGGAGCTAGATAACCCATAGTACAGTCTCCTGTCCAATGTCGTGGCAGCTGCTTTCTAGCCTTTAGATCTCCGCAGAGCCACCAATACCCATCCGGTAGGTTACAGGTAGCATTTATAGCCAGGGAAGTATCGGCAGTGCTTCTGCCATACAAGTATTGTGCCCACTTCTGTTCTCCTTCTCCTGGAGAAGCTTTTGTATAGTTTATTGGCTTGTCAATGCTAGTTATGTTCCCTTTGACCAAAGCTATTGTGGTCCAGTTGCCGAGGTCCGAACAGCTAAATTGCCCTAGCGATGCTCCCGCAGGGTTGTAACTTATGTACGGCACAGAGTGGTTTACTAATGCTAAAGTATAGGTTACTTGCTCTAATGTAGAGCATTCTGTCTGACAGGAATATGAGGTTTTAAGCATTTCATACGGATTTATGTCTGTCCAGTTGCTTACAGGGACTCCAAAAAGTGGAGAATCAAGGTCATCAGCTTGCTCACATATCCAACAGTCACTAACATTGGTATATTTTACAACACTCTTTACAAGGGATGCGTAAGCATTTGCGTTAATGGATGCACCTACTAAGCCACAGCACAGTAAGGCTACAAGAGTCCA
The DNA here is from genome assembly GCF_964106895.1 of Numenius arquata. Lineage (NCBI taxonomy): Eukaryota > Metazoa > Chordata > Aves > Charadriiformes > Scolopacidae > Numenius > Numenius arquata. The sequence goes on from NW_027414770.1 coordinate 517,442, forward strand.
AATGACTGTCTTTGGAGACGAAGTTTTAGAGGTCCGGTAGGTGTTGATTCCCATCGTAGTTTAGGTTCAGGGGCTTTCTTCACTCTGGTATGATGTACCCGTGAGGCTTGTTCAAGATTAAATTTGACTGCTGTGTGAGAAGTCAGCAGCACCTGGAATGGAAGTTCCCATTTCGGCTTTAAAGGTGAATCTGAAAGAGATCTAACACACACATAATCTCCCGGTTCAATATCGTGCACAGGCCCATCGAGACCTCGGGCTCTAGTTCCTAAGACCAGCTTCTCTATTTCCCGAAGCTGTTTCTGCAGGCTTATTATATAATCAGTTAATACTTTGTTCCCGATTTCAGTTGATGTTCCCGCCTGCGCAATATAGGGTCTCCCATACGATATTTCAAAAGGACTTAGCCCTTCCTTCATTCTGGGCTTAGTTCTAACTCTCAGGAGTGCCAGAGGTAATGATTGAGGCCAAGGCAAACTGGCCTCTTGGCCTAGTTTTACAATTTGCAACTTAATCCACCCTTTAGTTATTTATAAGGACTGACAAGATCCCCTCTGAGTCTTCTCTTCTCCAGGCTAAACAGACCCAGGTCTCTCAGCCTTTTCTTGTAAGAGAAGTGCTCCATTTGCTTGATCATCTTCGTAGCCCTCCGCTGGACTCTCTCCACTAGTTCCCTGTCCTTCTTGAACCAGGGAGCACAGAACTGGGCACAGTACTCCAGATGGGGCCTCACCAGGGCCGAGCAGAGCTGGAGGATGACCTCCCTCCACCTGCTGGGCATGCTCGTTGTAATGCACCCCAGGAGACCATTGGCCTTCTGGGCCATGGCCTTGCTGGCTCATGGGCAACTTGTTGTCCACCAGCACTCCCAGGTCCTCTCTACAGAGCTGCTTTCCAGGAGGTCAGCCCCCCACCTGAACGGGGTTATTCCTCCCCAGGTGCAGCACCCTACACTTGTCCTTGTTGAATTTCATCAAGTTTCTCTCCACCCAACTCTCCAGCCTGTCCAGGTCTCACTCTGTGGTGGCACAGCCTTCTGGTTTGTCAGCCACCCCTCCCAGCTTTGTGTCATCAGCGTACTTGCTGAGGGTTCACTTGTCCCCTCATCCAGGACGTTGATGAATATATTGAACAAGACCAGACCCAGTACCGACTCCTGGGGAACACCACTAGTTGCAGGCTTCCAACTGGACTCTGCACCGCTGATCACAGCCCTCTGTGTTTTGCCACCCAGCCAGTAGAGGAGGGGATACAGGGCTGGAAATGCTTTTGGCAGTGACAGCTACCACACAGCTCCATTGTGTGCCCAGGTGGGGACTTCCTGAGGAGGACAGCTCTGATGGCACCACTCCGGCTTTGGTTTCAGGAACCCAGATACCTATTCCTCTTCTATGTCTCACAGGACAGGCTTTTTGTGTCATTCCCCTGCCCCTAAAATAAGCATTTGGACTGAAAGCAGAAGGTGAGGTTGTGTGTGAAAACATTAGTTTTCTCTGTCACAGGGACAGAAATCTGTCTGCGTATTTTTGAGTTCTGGAGCTGGGGGAATATCACGTACAGCTAGAGGCACAGCTTTCCTTGAATAAACATATGTTTAGGGTTCTTCCCCCCCTCTGCGATGTTTGCAGGCATGTGCTGTGGTTACCAGAGTGTGTGGCCCCAGGCCAGCTCACGGCAAGTATGGAGATGACAGATTCTGTGCCAGAAACCAGCCTCCAGCTTGCGCGTTCTCTTTCAGATGGGGGAATTAGCAAGTGCTCCCTGGGGAGCACCGGCAGTGAGAGTGCAAGGGGCATGTGAGCATGGGTCCCTGACTGCAAGCGTTCCTGGTATCAGTGCAGATGTGGGGATGCCAGCAAGCCGCCTGGAATCACACCCAGCCCCGTTCAACACTATCACAGCTGTAATGAGACCATACCTCCACAGTTGCAAGTATCCCCAGAGGCAAGTGCCAAAGGCTCAAAAAGTTTAGGAAGCAGGCGGTGGTCTTTCGGTTGGCCTGCCCAACAGTAGGTATGAGCCACATAAGCCCCTTGGCATGGCAGCCTCTCCTCTGTGCGAGCGGCAGGAAGCTCATGCTGCTGCTTGGGAGCTGGACTCTGCTCTCTGAGACCCCAAAGGTCCCTGCACATCATTTGTGAACATCTGGATTGCTCCCAGAGCACATACCCATCCCAAAGCAGAGGGAATTTCACGGGGATGGCTTCAGTTGCTCTGAATGTGGGTTTGCCTTGTGGCGGGTGCAGCGCAGAAATGTTATGTCTGGCTTAGACTCTTCTTGTTTAGTTTGGAGAAGAGGAGGCTGAGGGGAGACCTCATTGCCCTCTACAACCACCCGCAAGAAGGTTGTAGAGAAGTGGGTGTTGGCCTCTTCTCCCAGGGGAATAATGACAGGACCAGAAGAAATGATCTGAAGTTGTGGCAGGGGAGGTTTAGATTAGATATTAGGAAGAATTACTGTACTGAGAGGGTGGTCAGGCACTGGAACAGCCTGCCCAGGGAGGCGGTGGAGTCCCCATCCCTGGAGGTATTTAAGAAACGTGTAGATGTGCACTTCAGGGCATGCTCTAGTGCCCGAGACTGTAGGGGTTTTTTGTGTGTGTATGGTTGGACTCGGTGATCTCAGAGGTCCTGTCCAACCACGACAATTCTGTGAAAAACTAGGCTTTGCTGCTGACAAAAGACAGGAAGACATAGAAAGGATATATTTTGATTGATGTGGCTGAAAAGCGACATGTTGAACAGCTTATACCAAATACCCATCAAACACTATTTTTAATTCTATTTTCTTGAAGGGAGTTGATTTTGCTTGCTCTAAAAGATAATCCTGAGTGCCATTTACAGATCATCCTGAGTGCCATTATGCGGCGCATGAAGGACATTCCAGTGATCAGGCCCAGCCAGCACGGGTTCATGAGGGGCAGGTCCTGCTCGACAAACCTGATCTCCTTCTATGTCAAAGTGATCCGCTTGGTGGGTGAAGGAAAGGCTGTTGTTTACCTGGACTTTAGTAAGGCATTTAATAATCTCCCACACTATCCTCCTGGAGAAACTGGCTGCCCATGGCTTGGATAGGAGTACTCTCCGCTGGGTTAAAAACTGTCTGGAGGGCCCAGCCCAGAGAGTGGTGGGGAATGGAGTTAAATCACGTTGGTGGCCGGTCACGAGTGGTGTCCCCCAGGGCTCGGTACTGGGGCCGGTTCTCTTTAACTTCTTTAACAGTGATCTGGACGAGGGGATCGAGTGCACCCTCAGTAAGTTTGCAGACAACATCAAGTTACGTGCCGACCTGCTGGAGGGTAGAAGGGCTTCACAGTGGGATCTGGACAGGCTGGCTGGATGGGCTGAGGCCAGTGGGATGAGGTTCAACAAGGCCAAGTGCCACGTCCTGCACTTGGGTCACAACAACCCCCTGCAGCCCTACAGGCTTGGGGCAGAGTGGCTGGAAAGCTGCCCGGCAGAGAAGCACCTGGGGGTGTTGGTCGCCTGTCGGCTGAACACGAGCCAGCGGTGTGCCCAGGTGGCCAAGAAAGCCAACGGCATCCTGGCCTGTATCAGGAACAGTGGGGTGAGTAGGACTCGAGAGGTGATCGTCCCCCTGTACTGGGCACTGGTGAGGCCCCACCTCGAGGGCTGTGTCCAGTTCTGGGCCCCTTACCACAAAAAAGATGTTGAGGTGCTGGAGCGGGTCCAGAGAAGGGCAACAGAGCTGGTGAGGGGTCTGGAGAGTAAATTTTAGGAGGAGCGGCTGAGGGAGCTGAAAGGGTTATTAAGCCTTGGATTGGGCTGCCCAGGGAAGCGGTTGAGGCACCATCCCTGGAGGTATTTAAAAGACAGGTAGACATAGAGCTTAGAGACATGATTTCCCTATGGTATCTTGAAGGAAGTCATTTGGGAGTACAGAGACGTCTACTCAGAGATCGTCAACCAGGCAGGCAGGACCCCGCAGCAGGCGAGGGGACAGGCAAAGAGGGGTGGGGTGGGGGGAGGCAAAGAGGCAGGTGTGGGGGGATTTACTGGGGGGAAGGCCCCCTGTTAGATTAACCCTTCATGCCCTGCAGGCCTTTGGGCTGCAGCTGGTGGAGATCAACAACAAACACCACACTTACATCCTCACCAGCGAACTGCCCCCCACCAAGGGGGAGAACCTGTGCCAGTCTGTCCCCTCCCGGGGGGGGGGGGATTTTGGGAGGGGGGGCAGACCCTGTTAGACCCTGATCAGGGGGATGACACCCCTCTGCCTCCCCCCAAGGACACCCACACATCCAACCTGGGGGGGCTCCTCATCAAATCATAGAATCATAAAATCATAGAATCGTCTGGGTTGGAAGGGAGCTTTAACATCGTCTAGTCCAGCCAGCAACCAAACTGATAAAAACCATCACTAAACCATGTCTCAAACTCCCAAAGCCTCCATGATCCAAACTCCTCGTTTAGAGACCCTCCAGGACCCCTCCCCCAACAAAAATCACACCTCTTCAACACACCCCCTTTCTGCTCATGCTTTTATTTCAGAAAAGGATTTTTAGTTTTAATTATTTTAACCATTTCTCACTTAAACAAAAAAAAAAAGTATATAATAAACGTCTTGTCCTCAGCACTGCATGGCCACCTCCAGTGTCTCTGAAAGCTTCTTGAAGATTTTCTCTGCAAGGACCAAGCTCCGCGGTGCCTGCCTTCCTGCTTGCCTGCCTCTGCCCGGCGCATGCAATGGTATCTGCAGTGGCATCTGTGTCTGCTGTGGCCTCTACGAGGGCACCTGCACCTGCAACGGGAGGGACAGTGGTGTCTCTAACGGTGTCAGTACCGGTGTCTGTGCCTACATTGGTGCCGGTGTCTGTGACGGTATCTCGATGGTACCTGCATGGCTAATTGTACCTGCGTCTGTGCCGGCATCTGTTGGTGTCCCGAGTCTATCTCTGGCAGGAGTCTGCTGCCTGATACGAGTCCGCCTCCCTGTCCGTGTTGGCCTTCATGCGCGCTGCCAGGTGGGAGAGCCTCTGTCCACGGGACGTGCCCTCCAGGCGGAAGAGCTGCTCCAGTAAGGAAAGGCAGCAGCTCTGCCGCAGCAGCCAGGCCAGCCTCTTCCTCCTGCCACGCAAGAGACACTGCTGGGCCCAGAGGCTCTTGCTGCACAGGGCTCAATGGGGCAGGGCTGGGGGAAAGCAGGGCGGCGGACAAGGCAGTTGCACCTCCTCAGAGGAAAGGGAGCTGATGGAGAGAGGGGTGCCGGAGCAGAAGCGGACAAACATAGAAGTGCCGTTGGGGGGAAGCTGACTGCTGGAGAGGGCGTGTTGGCACCCTAGCACCAGGGAGACCAAACAAAGCCGGGAACCGGCAGGAAAAGGGGTACGGCCCTCTGAGCTGCCTCGTCTTCACACCTCACCTCCACCCACTGCTCCTTCCCCATGTCCTGGTCCTGCCTCCAGACCCCTGCCCCTCGTCAGCCTCTACTCCCTGTCTGCAGCTCTCTGTTCCAGCCACCACCAGCCCCCACCGCAGCTGACACGTGCCGGCAGACAAAGTCCCAGCTCCAGCTGCTTTTTACGCCAAGGCGTGCTCAGTTGCCATGGCTGCGCACGGTGGGGAGGGAGTACGGGACTCTGTCCTTCCCCACTCTACCCACGCATGGCTCCTTAATGCCTTGGTCCTGCAAGGGCCCTGCGTCAGGTCAGGGGTGGCCTCAAGGCTCAGCCGGTCTGGGCCCGCATGCCTGGGACTGGGTAGGAAATGGCTCTTCCTCCTCTGGGGTCTCAGTTCTGCTTCTTACCGGATCTCCTGCGGAAGGGAGGCTGCTCTTCTGACATAAGTGGCACACGGCAACTTCTCCACCTGAGATTTGACGAAGGCTCCAAAGGAGGTCTGGGGGAAGTGCATTTCGAGCAGGCTCAAAGCCTCCTCGACCATTGTCTTTGCCAACTTTGTGTGGTTCATACGGCAGCAGACCTGCAGAGGAGAAGGGAAACACCCTGACATGGTCGAGCAGCCCAAGAGGCTGCAGGAGTCTGCTGGTGGCTGGAGGGGCCAGGGATATCCCCTGCAGCTGGGGAAGGCATCCAGCTCCATCCCTCGGGAGACCCCCCCAGATCTCCCCGTCTCTTTACCTCCCCTTTGAGGCTGAAGAAAGTGGCCTCTTCGAAGCAGGCTATCACAGTCGCTTTCGTCTTCCTCAGGACCTCCACCTCATTCAGCTTCATGAGGGCCTTTGCGCAAGCAGACGGAGAGCAGGTGAGTGTGGGTGCAGAGCCCATGGCCGGCCTTATCCTCCCCCATTGCCTCTGGCCTCTGTCTTACCAGGGCCTGTTTCTCCCCCTGGCGATGCCCGCCCAAACACAGTCACGCTGGCTCAGAGCACAGGCACCAGTGATCTTTCAGACCCCCTCCCTGCTAATGCCCCTCGCGCTCAGGCCACGCTGGCCTGTGTCTCTGTCCACAGAAGAGGCAAAGCGGAGGAAAAAGTTGGTCTCTGACCCCAGCATTTCCCTTCCAAGGCCCCCTCAAGGCAGGCCCTACGGCAGCGGTGACGTTGTCCTGCCCAGAGCCAGGCCACGGAGAGGACTCCGTGCACAGTGGGTGCTAGCAAGTGAGGCAACTCACCATGTAAGTGTCGGAGACGTGCAGGTAGCCAGCCGCAGACTCCAGAAGGTAGTAAAATGCTCGGCCAGCATCGCCCGCTGCCAGGCAGTGCCAAGCCAAAGGCACCAGCACCGATTCCACGACGGCTTGGCAGGAGCAATTGCCGTTGTTCTTCCTGTTGGTCCCACTGGGAAGCTCTGTTGTCTGTTTGTGCTCTGCCACACTACAGTTCCCCGGGGAAGAAGAGAGCAAATAATACACCGGCATCAGCCAGACTGGTCTTTCTCCCCACAGAGATGACACCAAAGCAGAGCACGAGCCCATGGGCAGCCGAGCCTCCTACAGGTGCTTTGTAGGTAGGGAGAAAGAGGCAAGCTGGGCTTTTTATTACCTCCCACAGGCAAATCACCCGGCTCCCCAGGGTGGCTTTTCCCCTGCACATTTTGTCGTCCTACTCTCTAGAAACTGGAAAGCAAGGCCTGCTCCAGTGTAGTGTGACCATCACTCAAAGCTTCCTTGAGCACAATCTCATCTCCATGGCCATCTACTCCCAGCTCCCACCACACAGAAAGCTTCTTCCCTAAGCTAGAGTCACAACCGGCAGCCAAATGCCGGCGCTTCCTTGGTCTCCTCTGGAGAGCCTGAGCTCATGGCCTTTACAAAGAATCAAACCCTCTCTGCTCACCCCAAATCTTCCTCTGTGAAGACCTGCTTCTCTGCAGCATCTGCAAAGAAAACAGGGAGTTAGACACCTCCTCGCCTCCCCCAGGGTAAGAGCCACCCTCCCTCTCCCAGTGGGCTTGCAGGGACCCTCGCAAGGGTGCCGACACGCTGAGGACGGTCTGTGGTGGTTGTCCTCAGCTCCTGGGCTCGTCCCTGGCAGACCCACTCCCAGCCCATCCCCAGCACACCCCCCTGGGCTCCTGCAGCGCCCGGGCTGCAGAGCACGGAGCAGAGCGTACCCCTAGTGGAAAGGATCCTCTCCCTCCTCAGCTGCTCTCCGGCCAGCACCAAGGCCTCCCAGCTGCAAGAGTCGCCCTGGTCAGCAGGGTCCCAACAGCTCCCTCCCTCCTGGCTGCTGGTGACGGCGAAGCGGTGGAAGGCCACGAAATCCCCTTGGCCGCAGCTCTTGCATCTGTGTGCGTGCCGCTCCAGGAAGACGGCACACTTGCGGTGCAAGGCGACCCGCTGTCTCTCAGGCCACAGTTCGTAGGCGGCCTCCTGCAGCAGTGGGACACAGAAGGCCAGAGCACCAGATGGCTGCTCCACGGTCCCCGTGCTCCGAGAGGGCCTCTGCACACCTGCAAAGCAAGGGGCCTTGGCATCAGCCCAATCAGCCGTCCCCACAGGGCCATGAGGGTCACGCTGTGGTGGGCACCCTTGGCAGCAACCCTGCGCTGCTGCACACCCAGCCTTGAGCACGGGGCGAAAAAGCCCAGCTGGCCTTGCTGGCGCTAGCCCAGCCCTGGGGACACGGGGCTCAGCTGCGCTCCAGGCAGGAGCCGGGCGTGTTGCTGCCAGCCAAAGCAAGCCCCAGCCAGTGCTTTCTCCGGGCTCTTGGCAAGGCAGTCCCCAGCCTCCTGAGCTTCCTCCAATGCCACAGGAGAATCCAAGGTGAAAAAAAGCCTGTCAAAGGCCCCGGGGCACTCTGCAGGGCATCTTTGATCTGGAGGCTGTAGGCGGCTGGGAGAGGATGGCAGGGACTCCACAGGCCCTCCCATGCCTGCGTGATGAGCAGCGCTTGGAGGCAGGGGAGCAGAAGCACTTGGGAGGGCGCTTGGTGGGAACTTCCCTCCGGCGCAAAGCTAGTGGGCTTTGTGACTGACCTGAAAGGTCTTTGACCAACCCATCCCACACAGCCATGCCTGCCTGAGCTCCAGCCACCCATCACAGTGGGAAAGCGTACCATGACCCGGGGAGCCCCGCCGGACACAGCTGGGAGCTCCCTTGTCCACCGTCCTGCTACCACTTACCACTCTCTGCCTGCCAAGAGGTGGCTGGCCCCTCAGGAGGATCTTGCACATCTTCTGGCGCCTCCCTGGTTTTCAGCCACTTCAGGATTTTGTCCCTCACCAGCATGTCCAGCAGGTGATTCATCTGCTCCTTGACCTCCACGGGAAGGATGTGCGAGAGCAGCTGGGTGGTAAACACCGGCCCGATGACAGCTGCAAACTTCAAGATCACCTGCTTCAGCAGCTTCATCTGATCCATCTGAGCCAGCGCAATCTCTGTCAAGAAGCAGCAACACATCTCTCTTGCCTCTTCCCCATGCTGAGGATGGAGAGGCTGGAAAGGTTCAACACGAGACGGGGTAGACTTTGGCCTCCTCTCCCCAGGCCTCCTCGGAACCCCTGGGCAAGGGAAACCCAGGGTGGGCATCTTCAAAATGGCTCCTCCCCTGATGGACTCGCAGGCCACAAGGCCTGGGGTTAAGTGAGAGACCCACATGCTCCCCCACCCAGGGTGGAGAGGGCAGGACCCAGCTGGTCCGTGCATCCCAGGATGCGCCCTACCAGATCTGGAGTAGGTTTGTGCCCAACAGTGCACTCTGAGAGCTTTCCCCACCTCACAGGTGGACTCAGAGCTTCCCACAACGGTTTCCTTCACTTGGCCAGGCTTTCTATTGGTTTGGATGAAGTGCCTTGAGGCCAGCATTAGCTGGGGCACTTAAAAAGAGAACAGCAACGTAGAAGCCACGTTCAAAGTTGGGACAGGGGCAAGTCAAAGCTTTTTCCCAGCAAAGGATTTGTTTCTGTGAGAAAAGGGGGCCATTTTAGTGTTGCATGATCACCTTTTCTCTCCTGCCTGCTGATGGAAAGCAGCCAGCAGGCTCACAGCTGGTCCACAGCCAGAGGGGAAAGCGGCTGCCCGCAGCCCCAGGCCTCTTTCTGGTGGGACCGGAGCCCCCTTCCACGCCGAGAGGGTGACTGCGGCACACGGATGCCCAGCCTCCCTCCAGCCCATGCCCTGCGAAGGGGTCCCAGCACGGCCGTCAGCCGCAGAGCGGCGCTCGGCCCCTCACCTTTCAGGGGGACGGGCAGCACGGTGTTCTCCAGGTTCACACCTGGCCTGATGGTGCAGACCCTGCCACCACTCATCCTGTTGGAGCAGCTGGTTGCTGGGACAGATGAAGCCTTCACTGCAGATGAAGAGAGCGAGAGAGCACCAATATAGCAATTGCAAAGTGACCTGCGGCTCGCAAACGTTTCCAAATGCACCTGGCATGGGACAAGTTCCACCTGGCATGGTCCAGTGCGCGTGCACGGGCCTGCCTGCGCTGAATGTGCTCGTGAAGCCAAGCAAAACCGTTTCCACTACAAGCCTTTCTTTGCACAGCCCTTCCAAAGATGTTCTGCCTTCAGAGCAGCTTTCCCACACCCTCCTCCAGCCAAGGCTCCCAGACTTCCAAGGGGGCGACTGAATGCCCTGGGGCAGAAAGCAGCAGCATTGCTGCCTCCAACATTGCAGCGCAACCTCCACAGCCAGGGAAATTGCAGGTCATAATGCAAAATGTAGCCTCGGTCCTGGCGCTTCCCAAGGCCACGGCACTCTGGCTGGCATTGCTCTCTCGGGTGGCATCGCCACCATTCTCTTCTGTTACCAGCACCCTTGTGGATCGGATTTATGGTTTCGCACTCAAGTTCCCCGGGCCTGTCCCTCACCTCAAGGGTTGTTCTCAAGTGAGCTAGCATTTGGCCAAGATAAATTCTGTGCCCATCAGAATGCCTAAGAAACACCAGGAACACGTGTGCTCCAGAACGATTTCCCTTGTGTTTTAGTCCTGCAACCCCCGCCCCAAGAATGTCAGCCCCTCCAAGCCCCAGAGGGGCTCGCTAGCCCCTTGCTTTGGTACAGCAAGGCGCAGAGGAGCCCACACCTCCGCCAGACCAAGTTCAGCCCTGCTGCAGGATCTGACTCTGCCCAGACCCACGGGGGCACGACGGAGCAAGACTGTGCTGCTCAGAATGCCCCACAGCAGCTCGCTAGTTGCAGCAAAGGTGCTTACTGATCAGGCTCTCCCAGTCCTCCTCTGCTTCTGGCCTCCAGGGGCAGAACGAGAGCATGTTGTTGGAACGAAGGCAGCGCAGCAGCTCCTCGCAGTAATATGGGATCCCCGAGCTTCTCTGCATCAGGAACCTGCACAGGAGCAGAACTGGCAGTGACGACCACAAGGAAAGTCAGGTGAAACACAGCTCAGTTGGGCGGCCAGTCACTCGAGTAGTCACTCATCTTCGTCACAGCTACAGCTCACTTTGGAAAGGGACCATCCTCCCGCTGCCTTGGGCTTTTGGGCCCCCAGAACCTCCAGCCGTCGCTGAAGTCCGTGGGAAAAGACTTGCGGGCAATGCCCAAAGGCAAGCCCTGCCCTTCTTCTCCTCAGGAGCCCAGACCCTCTCTGGCAGCAGGGCGGACTCTGCCCCAGTGAATCTCCCCCACAGCCCGGCCACCCACACCAAGGCCTTTCTCTCCACACCCTGACACGCCTGGGCTCGGGACTCCACCTCCTTCCTCCCTGGGCCACAGCGAAAGGCTGACACCTCCCAGGCTTTGGGTCTTGAAGTTGCCCACTCTCAGCTCACACTTGCCAGGCTGAGGCAGAACAAGCCACCCACGTCTGGTACTCGCTGGAGTCAGTGATGCTCCCAGTGCCCTGCACTCCCTATCCTTGGGGCGGGGGTGTGTGTGACTCCCCACCATGGCCGGAAGAGGTTCAAGCCCTCAGGCAGAGCTTCCCTGCCTCCAACTCACCTCACCAGATCCCTGGAGATGCGGAACACTCCAAGGTCCTCACAGACTTTCTGCACCACAGCTGAAACTTTCAGCTTGTCCAGATGAACATAGGTGAATTTTTGGGACATTGTGCCATCAGCTGCAGCTTTGCGAAAGCTCTCTGTTCTCACGTAGCCTGGGGCTAAGCTCATCACCATGAAGAGGGAGACGTTTTGGAGCATGGCTGACATGATGCTCCAGGAGGCAGGGTCGATGAAATGGGCATTGTCGATGACAAAGATGCCAAATTCTCCTCCAAGCGTCTGAAAAAAGCAGGTTGCTCTGAGGGGAATCCAAGAGATCCTCAGTTGTCTTCCAGGGGAGGAGATTTAGTCTCTGTCTCTTGAGAGGATGCTCTGAAATCTCTCCCCAACCACTTCCCTGCTCGCAAGCTTCCTGACTCTTAATTTCTTTGAGACTGTAGGGTCACACCTAACACCACTTGCCCTGCAGAAGGAGGGAGCTTGGGCAAGGGAACCCAGAAGACGTTTTCCTCCTCCCGAGCACACCTTACAGGAGGAAAGCCATTGGATGTGTTTGTGGGGCTGCAGGGGCAGGTGCGGGGCGAAGGCTTTCTCGGGCCATGATGGGCAATGACCCACGCCTGTGGTCCCCATGCTATGGTGGGACAGAGTCCGCAGCCGGTAGGGTTGTTCTGCTCTGGTCCAGGAGGAAGGAAGGAGGAATGCCTACCTTCTCCAGCACTTTTTCCCAGGTCGAGTGCAATTCTGTGTTCCTTTCAGTTTCACTCATCTCACGAACCTTGTCCGAAACGGGAAACTGGCCAGAAAAGCAGAGTCAGGGAGAAACATGGCTGCGGGGCTCGGCATACCTCCCCATCCCCAGCACGCAAGAGCGCAGAGCCCACCGCCTCTGCTGGCCTTGGCACCTGACCTCTCCCCAACGCAGGGACAGGGAGCCACAGGCGGGACTCCATCCAGAGCCTAAAGCCAAGGCCCTCTGCTGAGGGTCTCTGCAGAGCTGGGCCTTGGGCTGGGCTGAAGAGCTGCTCCTCTGGCTGTGGGAACCTTGGGCTGGCTGGAGCAGAGCCCTCACACAGCGCTGACCTCGGCACGAGGTCAGGAACAGCCTCTCTCCAGGGTGCTGAACAAGGCACCGGGCACTGCGGATGCAGCGCAGGACACAAACTGCCCACAGACAGGGAGCCCAGGGATAGGAAATGTGTGCTGTGACCCCCGCCATTCCCACCCTGGAACTAAGGCACTCCCAGCAGCGTGCCCACACAACCTCAGACCCAGACAATCTCGGGAGAGGCCCCTGGTTCTCACCTCGACAAGGAAAATGTCATTGAGGAGGCAATAGCTGCTCTCGTCGATTGTCCCTTGCAGCTTTCTCTTCAGCAGGCGCTGCCTGTCGCTGCACGACTCACAGTCCTGGAGGCCCAGGGCCCTGGCCATCAGCATACGGAGGGCAGAGAAGGACTGCCTCGCGTTGATCTCCAGCAGCTCCACGGACACCACCCTGCCGCGCAAAAGCAAAAGGGACTGAGATCCCCTTCTAAGACAAGAGGGGCGGAGGTGCCTTTTGGGGCCAGCTCTTCAGCCCCCCCATCTCCAAGTGCTTCCCAGAGAAGGCCACGCTTTTCGCTCCTCCTACGAGAAAGGGCACAGAGGGGCAGTTGCTGCCAAGCCACCACGAGAGTCGGGTCCAGACCCTGTATCTCCACAGCGCTGGCCCAGGTCTCCCTATGTGCCCCCTGCAGAGGAACTCACGGGGCTACGAGGCAAGGATGGGGCAAGTGGCGAGTCTGCCGTGGGGCTCCAGACCTTAGCAGTCTGCCTGCCAGACCACAGCCCCCCCTGTGCTCCTTCTGGGAAACAGGCAGAGGGTAAGCAGGGCTTCTGAGAAGGGCCGCCCTGCTGTCTGTTGGGTCTAGAGTCAGATCAACAGCACTGAGCTTGGGCTCTTCCCTGCTGCCTGTGCCTGTCCCAGAGGGGAAGGAGGAAAGGCCGTGGCTCCAGAAGCCACCTCCAACTCCCCAAAGAGGCAGAGGTGGGAGCAGGGTACGCAGGTGCTCCTCGGCAGCATCTCCTGGGGACTTTGTTGGGAGGCTGCAGTCCAAGGGCCAGGTGCACTGGCAGAGGGGCTGGAGCATTCCACGGCTGTCAGGGGATGGGCAGGGGTGGTGTCCCAAAGCTAAAGGTCAAAAACCTGTACCTGTGGCCAGCGGCCTGGCCTAGAGAGGCCAGTTCGGTAAGTAAGTGGCTCTCTCCAGAGTCCGCCGTGCCCTCAAACGCCAGGATGTTCCTTTGGCCTAAATCCCTACAGGTTTTCAGGCATCTGAAAAAGAGCTCAATCTCCTCCCAATCTATGAAGACAAACAAGAAAACCAGCTGCTGGGGCGTGCTGAAAAGCAAAGAGCCGTCCCTTTGGCGGGCACCCTCCACCGCAGCTTCCCTCCCCACCACCACATCCACCAGCCTGCCGACACCCCGGCCTCCTTCCCACCCACCCATGCTTGGGCACCTCTGCCTTCCTCAGAGCGGTCGCAGGCCCACCTGCCCCACAGCGCAGCTCCCCTGCCCTCTGCCCTGCCCCGCTGCCCTCCCCTCCCACAGGCACAGAGATTCCGCCGGCCCCGTGCCACTCCCCACAGGGATCCAGTACAAGACTGGAAGGGATGGTTGGAGTCGGTTCAGGCAGCTGCCTCCCAAACAGACTCAGAGCATCTCCTCGCTGTACCGTGAGCCGCACAGCACTTCCCAGTAGCTAAGGCGGCATCTTCAGGCCTGTACTGGTTTGGGCTGGGCTAGAGCCAATTTTCTTCAGCAATAGCTCACTTGGTGCCATGTTTTGGATTTGTGACCAAACATCGCTGTTGGTAACACGGCGATGTTTTAGTTATCGCTGAAGAGTGTTTGTGCAGCATGCGGGCCTTTTCCATCTCTCACGCCGCCCCGCCAGCGAGCAGGCTGGGGGTGCCCGGGAAGCTGGGAGAGGGCACAGCCCCCACAGCTGACCCCAACTGCCCAAAGGCCTATTCCAGACCAGCTCAGCAAGAGAAGCTGGGGGAAAGAAGGAGGAAGGGGGGACGTTCAGAGTTATGGCATTTGTCTTCCCAAGTCACCGTCACACCCCTACGGGGGTTAACGCACCGCAGAGCCCAAAACATTTGGCAAGACACCGAGTGATTAAAGGCATCCTGTGTGTCCTGACATTTGCATGTCTACGCCCAGATGCTGCCAAGAAAGGAGCTCTGAGGAGTGCACTGGGGAGAACCCACCACCAAAACTCTCCGTCAGCCTGGCAGCAGGAAATCTCTATCTTGATCCCAAAGACGGGGACCAGTTCAGCCTGCAGGCTGTGAGCAGCTCCACGGCTGAAAGGGACCTTCGTACCAGGTCTGGAGCATGGCAGAGAGCACCAAGCACCTCACCTTGCTTTCCACCCCAAAGACCTCAAGCAAGGAGCGACCAAGACAGGCGGTGCTTCCGTAGGGCTGCTGAAGGCGACACCATCCCTGCAAAAAGCCTCTCCCTTCCCAGCGCGGCACTAAAAGTTACCAAGGGAAAGAACCTGGGGTTCAGAAGAGCAAAGCGTTCTCCACTTACTCAGCAAGGGGACGTTCTCTGACCTCTTCATGGTAAGGCCCAACTCAAATACGCTAGAAGCGGGGGAAAAGAAAACACAAATCAATTAGCTGGTGAGAAGCCAGGGCACCTCGAGAAGCAGCCCAGCATGGCGGGGAAGGATGTGCTCCTCGGGGACCTGCTTTTCTTTCGAGCAGCGTGTTATCCCCTGCATGCTCTCCCAGACAAAGTTCAAGCTGACACACTACGACAGCTTCAAGCATAAGGAAGCCCAATGGCCATGGCAGGACAGGAGAACATATCAAGAGTCCATCACCAGAGGCCAAACCCTGAGAAATAGAAGACGTGAAAGAAGCCGGGGTGTGCTGTTGGCTAACAGACAGCTTTACCACGTTGGCCAAGAACACCAAGGCTCTTTGAAAGGAGGACTTGTGTCCCTGAATGGGTTGGGATGCCAAGCACCTGGCCCCTTTGGCTCAAGTCTTCCAGCAGTTGCAAGAGATGGGAACGGCTAACCCTCAAACGGCCAAATCCTGGCCCAGAAGAAGAGCTGAGATTTCCGCAGAAAGACATGAGGAAGAGTGTCCCGATGGGCCACCTTTCCCCACGGGGACCAGACTGGCCCAAAGCTTCTAGCTTGGAAGCAGCTGGCACAAAGCCTCCTTGGGTCAGCATTGCCAGGGCGCATGGTGGAGCAAGCACAGCATGGAAAGCACATGTCCTGGTTTGAGGTAAAACAGAACTAATTTTCTGTTCAGTAATTTTTCCTGTTTGGCTGGGCCTCTTCTGACTGACTAAACTCTGAAATTAACGGCATATTGTTCAGAAACTGCTCGCTCTCATAGTGATAAGACCTGATAATACCAAGGAATGGTATGCAGAGAGGCCCTTGCTTATACTTATCGCTATAACAACCAAGGTCAGGTAAATTTGTTATTTGCCCCATTGGAGGGTCGGAAGCAGAAAAGCGTGGAGGGGTCACACCTGTGGGGAGGAGCGGACAGGACAGGTGACCCAAAACTGACCAACAGGGTATTCCATCCCATCTGCATCATGCTCAGTATAAAAGCTGAGGGATCAAAGGGTCAACTCTCTTCCTTCAATGGCCGACATCTGAGGAGGACCCTGTCTGTTCGTCTGCCTTTGATCCCGATCCAAGCAATCCTGACTCCAGATCCGGAATCCAGCTCCTGTCCATCGCCGAGTCCAGCCTGGGACTTTCCCCTGTGCCTGCTGGTGATGTGATCATCACCCTGGGAGCTTGATACAGTTTTGTATATACTGTATATTTTTTTTTTCCTTTTTCCCTTTTTTTAAATTATTTATTATTTCATTATTTATTAATATTTTCATTAACGTAGTTTGTTTTTTTCTAAACTCATAAATCTCTTTTATCTCTTCCTCTCCTCTCTTTTCCTTGGGGGGGGGGGGGGGGGGGGGAGAGGGGCCATCTGTCGCTCTGATTGGTTAATCTGGTCAAAACCACGACAGCACAGCACAAAGCCATCTGGATAGAGCCCACAAGCCCAGGTTGTGTCTACCAAGACAGAGAAACCTTCCCTGTCCCTGTGCTTCCACCCCCACTCTCTCAGGGGAGAGAGGCAAAAAGCCTGCTACGCCAGGGCTTCCCACTGTCTCAGCCACAGGGAAGAGAGACCAGCACGCTCTCCCTCTTTGCTTGCCAAGGCTGCAGCCTTGGTGCCACCGTCACCTCATCCAGCCCTCTCAGAGGACACTCACCTCTCCTTGTATTGATACACAGGTCCAGGCTGGCTGAGGCCTTTCATCTCCCTCTCTGGCAGCTTCCTGAAGTAGTCAGAGGGCAGCCGAGAGGCGGCGTAGGTGACAGCATCACAGGACACCAGCCCAGGGTAGTGCACCATCATCCGGGCTGCCAAGTTCACCTTCTGGCCAATGACTGCCAGAGAGAGAGCACGCGTTAGAGAGAGAGAGAACATGCCTTGGTGTGCCTGTGCCACCAGCCCCACAGCACCCTTCCAGGCCAATGGCTGCTTCACCTCCAGCACAGGCCAACCCCACGGTGGGCTCAGCAGAACCCAGGCCAACAGCCGCCCACAAAGCCCATTCTCCTGCCCCGGGCCAGGACAGCTCTGCTTCAGCAGGCCCACAGCAGCCTCCCATGCCCCAGGCACCCCCTCGTACCTGTGTATTCGTGCCTCAGAGGGTGGCCAATGACGCCGCAGAACGTCGTCCCACTGGTAACTGCCACAGACACTGCCCTGGTACACAGGGAAAGAGCGGGGCTTCAGCAGCGCCCCGGGCGCAGTCCTGCCCGCCTGGCTTCATCCCTTCCCACACCTCCCCTAGGCACCAGCCCAGGCCACCGGCTGTCCTGCCCTGCCAGCGTGGGTCTCGGGGATGTGGAGAGCTCAGGGGCGACACATACGCCAGTTGCAAGGGACAAGGAACAGGGGCAGAGTACGCGCAGGGCCACAGCCCTCTCGTGAGCAAAGAGGAAGGGAAGAAGGCACCCGCCACGTCACCACCTGCAATGACAGCAACTGGAGATCAGGTGGCCAGACCCCATGGTCCTGGGTTCATGGGCCAGTGGCCCAGAAGGGCCTGCCTCTGGCACCAAGGGCCTCTGAGCCCTTGCCAGGGCTTGTTCCAGCACGGTGGCCAGCAGGGTGTGCTTGGAGGGACTGCGCCTGGCTGTCGTGGGCTAAGCCCAGGGGTTGCCGGACACCTCTCAGGGCACTGCCTCCTTCCTGCCAGCGACAGGGGAGGGCAAGCGAGAAGGCACATCTCTTTCTGGTGAGCCCCCTTGCACCCCCCGACCCCGCCACACACTCACTCTCTTTCCCCAAGCGTGGTGGAGCACGCCTTGAAGATCTGCAGAGCACACTGCAAGGCGCGAATGCTCTCGGAGGGCAGCTTGTTTCCAGCGAGTCCCAGTACACACAGGAACGTGCAGCCCTGCCGAGGACAAAGGCAGCGCATCTTGCTACGATGCCCAAGAGGGAGTCTCTCCCTCGTGCTCACTGCCCACCCACTCATGCTTGGGGGAGGCGATTGTTCACACTCACTTTATCAAACAGGAGGACTTTGTTGATTTTTCCCTTGTGAGGAGAGAGGATTTCTACCATCTTGCTGCTGGCAGCGTTGAGGATCGTGCTGAGACTCCTTGTGCTGATACCTGCAGGAAGCTGCAGCCGGATGAAGATGATGGTGACTGGCCGTAGCTCAGAGAAGAGCTCCAGTGGCACTTCTTCATCAAACTGGAAGACAAGAGCATGACGGCTTCACCAGCCTGCCCTCCTAGGGTCTCACTTCCCACACCAGGTACGGAGGGAGAGCAGGCTCACTGGCCATAGCGGGTACTACCAGAGGAAGGGATAAATCCACCCCAGCAGTGGTGACTTTGCCATACCTTCCTGAGAACATTGTCTGGTATGTACTTCCTATACTCCTTCTCCGCATTAGGATCACTGGGCAAGAGAAGAGCTGGCCTCATGGCACCTGAGGAGAGAAAATGCAAGTGGTCGCTGGAGGGATGGGACTAGGAGCTGTTTCAAAGCAGGGGCTGGCCCTGGAAACAGGGGAGAAAGAGTCTTCTGCGTTTGCCCATGTGGCCACCTCCAGATGCTGAGGGCAGAGCTGGCCCCCCTTGGGAGGAGGATGTAGCAGCAGCGACTGCCCCAAGAGGTCCAAAAGCAGGAGTGCCAACTGACAGGGGGAAGAGGGAGGAGGTGGTTCCTCTCTGGCCCCTGAAGCAGCCAGGTCCCACCTTTTGGGGCAACCACAGAACAAGGGCAAGATGGCACTCACCTTCCCCTTCCGCGCGGTGGCTCAGTGGGTCTTGTACAAGCTTGCGTAAAGAGTCTTCGCATTCTGGCCAAGACATCGGATCCATGCCCATAACCTGAAGACACACAGAATGAAATCACTACCACTGGCCTCCCCAGGAGTCCCAGGGGACAGACCCTGCCCTCCACAGCCACTGCCAAGGAAAGGGGAGAGGAAGCCCCCCTGGCTGGCTGGTACAGCAGTGCCTCCTCAGAAGCACCGGAGCTGGGCAGCCATTATCCAAGCATCCCCCAGCTGTCAACCACAGCTCCGTGGCCCACAGGAGCTGTGGGCTGGTGGGGCTAAAACCCTTCTGGAGCCTCCTGACCCCTCAAACCAAGCAAGTCCAGCCCACAGTTACGCCTGAGATGGGAGGACAAGAGCTTCAGCTGCCTGCCCACTTTCCCACAGCTATGGCTTTCCCACAGCTTTTGCCCACAGCTATGGCTCTCTGCACATTCAGCTCCTCAGCCTTTGGACACCTCCCTCCTTCATGTCCAAGTCCAGCTCCTCAGAATGGCGGCTCTAGAGGCCGTCCCGTCCACCCACCTTCACAGCTCTTTCGTCTGCAAGATGCTTAGTCCTGAGCCGGTGCTGCTCGCAGAGCTCCCAGGCGGTAGCTGAGAGGACAATGTCACCTGCACCTGCAAGCTCTTCGGCCTCATGAATTTCAGCCAGACTGCGGCCAACAATGCAGAAATACTGCCGCCTCCTGTCTCCAAAAATCAGGAGGTCCATGGCCCCTGCAGAGATCCCTGGTGAGAGGGAGACGGAGAAGCAGTACTGACACAGGGAACGTTTTGAGCTCTGCAGCCCCCAGCATCTCAGCTGCTCAGAAGCCAGTCTGAAGCCCAGCAGGGAGACAGGCATCATGGAGGGGTAGAGCACGCTCCGTCCTATTTGGGGGGACACCCGACACAGGTCCCCGAAACAGACAACAGAGTCAACATTGAGAATGTGTTGAGAGTGCCGGGCATCTTACCCAGCTGACTGCCCCAGAAGCCCAGAAAACCAGTGGCCTGGACCACCGCCTGCTCCGTTTCCATGCAGGTAGGTTGGAGCTGTCTGCTGGAGAAAACCCAACAGCCTGCAAAAGCCCTTCTCGCAGGTGAAAGCCAAGCAGCTCCCCTTTGCTCTTTGTGAAAGGCAGAGGAGAACCCAGCAGGGGAAAGGATGCAAAGCTGCCCCCGCCTGAAGAAACGAAAGGATAACAACCTCCCTCAGATGTCTGTGCTAAAGCAGACATTCAAAGATCCTAAGACTCGATCTGACACCCGCTCTGCCTTTAAGCTTCCTCTGCATCTGCGGACACGCACAAACCCAGCAGTCTCAGTCTCCCATCCCTGCTTTGACTGCAGTTGGACCCCTGAACTCTCACCGGAGATGCTTTCCTTTGGCACTAGCCCCAGTGGGGATCCCCACATTCCCTGCTGGTGAGAAGCTCCCTGTGGCACAGCAGAGTGCCACGGATCTGCGTCTGGCACTGCATCCGTACCTATCTTCAGTTGGACCTCCTGGCCCACGTCCGTCTCACGCCTTCTATACTTCTTCTGGATCTGCTGGCTACAGTGCAGCACCAGGCTGATGGTCCTGGCCAGCTCCTGGGGTGGTGTTCTCCACAGCACCAGCACAGCGTCTCCTAGGGAAAGTGAGGGAAGGTCGAGGCTCTGCGGAGACCTGGCTCTCCCCGACCTATGCTCAGTGGCAGGGACAGCAGAAACCAGCTGACATGCGGAGGAAGATGGGCTCGTGGGCGGCCATCGTCCTGGAGGACACCCCATCGCGGGCACGGGGACACCTCTCCTCTCCCAGGCAGCCCCAGCTGCAGCCGGCAGCGGTGGGAGTCCCTGCCCCGAGCACTCCTCTGCAGCTGCAGCACACCAGGGACTCCCTCTCCCCTGCTGGCTTGGTTGCCCCAGCTCCGCCATCCCCAGGGCCTCCCTGCCCCTCACCACCGCCCTGACACACACCTTGGGCTAAGCTTTCTCGGGGGTCTCCTCCTCTGGAGGCTTCCTTGCCCCCACCCCCAGCCCAGGGCCCTACAAGCCGGGGCAGAGAAAGGGGAGCCACAGCCCTGGCTAAAGCCAAGCCACAGGCAGGCCCGGGGGGACAGAGACGACCGGGAGAGAGGCCACTGCGGGGGGTGTGCGGTGGCCAGCAGCGGGTTCCAGGTGCTGCACAGAGCCTCTGGAGAAGGAGAGCAGAGCAAACAGCCGTCCAAACAGGTAAATGCTGCCCATCAGCACACGTGGGCATCGTTGTCCCAAAGACCTACCGGCAAACTTCAAGATGTCTCCTCCAAAAACCAGGAACTCTGCAGACAGAGGGAAGAAAAGGAAGAGTCATGCAGACACCTTCTTCCAGAAGCCACGGAGCAAGCCCCCCTCAAAGAGCAGCACCTGCACAAGGGTGCACCGTAGGGCACAGCTCAGGAAAGCATCGCTCCGGCCTCTCTCCCAGGCTCACAGTGGTCACTGCCCTGGTACCCACACAGCAGGCAGGGAGGCAGCCACCAGACCTAGGAAAGGTGGAGGCTGGAAGGGACCTCTGGGGTCCATCTGGTCCAACCCTGCTGCTCCAGCCGGGCTGCACAGAGCCAGCTGCCCAAAACAATGGCTGATCGTTCCTGAATAGCTATAAGCAGGGAGACTTCAGAACCTCCCTGGGCAACCTCTGCCAGTGCCCTCACAGTCAAAAAGTGTTTCCTGACCCACGGAAGGAACCTCCTGTGTTTCAGTGTGGGCCTGCGGCGTGGCCTCTGGTCCTGACACTGGGCACCACTGGGAAGAACCCGGCTCTGTCCTCTTTGCAACCTCCCTTCAAATTGTAGATGCATTCCTAAGGTCCCCCCCCGAGCCTTCTCTAAGCCAACCAGTCCCAGCTCTCTCAGCCTTTCCTCGGAGCACAGATGCTCCACACCCTTCATCATCTTTGAGAACTCTTGCTTTGCTCTAATAGCGCTGCCAAAGGGGTGGCCACAATGTGCTCACGGTCAGCTCAGGAGGGTCAAGGTTTTCCCTGTGGAAAGGGGCTCGTGAGGGTCTCACACACGCACAGGTCAGAGCCAGCACCCTCAGGTCACTGGCGCTGGCACTTGCTGGGTGCCCTCGGCCTGCGCTGGGCCCTGACGCAGCACGGAGCCGGCTGCCCACGCCAGAGGCACCCAGGGGGCTGCTGAGAAAGCGGGTGCCTCCTCGGCCACAGTGGGGAGCAGAAAGAGCCCGCACTGGTCCTGACCCACCAGCAGACCCTGGCTGCTCTCGCTGTTCCTCGCAGAAAGCCCCAGCCCTGCCGAGGAGGCAGGACCAGGCTGCCCAGCATGGCTGCCTTCACCCTCCACCATCATGGCCCGATGCCAGACAGTCCTGCAGCACGGATCTTACCTTCCAAAATATCACACAGGTAGTCATTGAGGGTTTGTGCCAGCTCATCAGCGCCTCTGTCCGTGCCGCTCTTCTGGACGAATTTCTCAGTCAACGCCGTGAAACCTGTAACAGGGACACGCAGAAATCAGGAAATGCCCATGTGGGCCAAGGGACCCGGCAGCACTTTCCACCCTGCCCAGCCCGAGAGCCTGTGGGGACACCTTCCCATGCCCGGCTCAGTGCTGGTGGCAGCAGGGGTTGGCTGCCCAAGACAACCCATCCTGCCCTCTGAGTCTTCTGTCACAGCAGAAGACCTCAGCAGCGACAAGACGGCCACTCTGTCCGAGGGGCTCCAAAGGGCCTGGTGTGTCCCAAGACGGCGCGTGTCCGTGGCTGCTCCTCCCTGCTCCCCCCACCTGAGACATCCGCAAAGAGCAGCACTCCGTGGACAGTCTGAGTGGCGTCGTTGCTCCTGAGGGAGCTGTCAGCAAGCAACGAGGGGAGGAAAGCTGCTGCTTTCTCCAGGCCTGAGTGGTGATAGTTCCTCTCCCAGGCAGAGGCCATCGTCAGCCCTGTGGCACACGGGGCACCTCAGGAGAAGACAGCCGTGCCCAGCTGCGGCGAGGACAAGGACCTCACCGCACAGTGCCAGCTGCACACTGAGCCCCGGGCCTCTGTGCGGGATGACTGGCCCTCTGCCCTCACAGGTCACAATCGGAGGGCGGTGGCCCCTCAGTTGGTCATCGCTTACCCGCCAGTTGACCTCACGTGTCACAATTGCTGTCCCCCGGATTCACTCTTTCAAACAGAAAGAATCAGCTTTCACAGCTCCGGCCTCCAATATTCCAAACATCCAGAGCTGACTCCCACAGCCAAGGTGGCAGCCAGAACAACTCTTGCTTTCTTTCAAGGACTCTGGGAACTACTTGCATTGCCACCCAGACTTTGGGGCTGCGGGCTTTCCTGGCCACTCTATCCTCAAAAGCACCTTTTCTCATATTTCCCAGCACCGGCCTCCAATATGCCGAACATCCAGAGCTGACTCCCACAGCCAAGGTGGCAGCCAGAACAACTCTTGCTTTCTTTCAAGGACTCTGGGAACTACTTGCATTGCCACCCAGACTTTGGGGCTGCGGGCTTTCCTGGCCACTCTATCCTCAAAAGCACCTTTTCTCATATTTCCCAGCACCGGCCTCCAATATGCCGAACATCCGGAGCTGACTCCCACAGCCAAGGTGGCAGCCAGAACAACTCTTGTTTTCTTTCAAGGACTCTGGGAACTACTTGCATTGCCACCCAGCCTTTGGGGCTGCGGGCTTTCCACATTTTGTACGTGAAGGGAGCATCGGAAGGCTACTGGCTGGTCTATTAGAGAAAATTAGTAATTACAGAAAACTGTGATCCGTATTATGACACTACACCTAAAAAAAGAAATTCTGCTTGAGATGCAGTGGCCTGTTTTGCAGAGCAGTGCAAGTCAATGTAGGTGATGATGATGAGCGGCCGACTGTTTCCACAAGTTACGCATTTTGCCGTTAGTCTGGCTCAGAGGAGCGAGAGCGTATTCTGCTTGTGGTGCTAGCATTCCCATGTGATCACCTGTAGAGCACTTGACAGGCACATGAAAGAGTGTATGTCATACTACTTCATCAATAGCTAGAAGTTCTTTTTAACGTGCTTTGAAATAGTGACAGGTGGTGTTGTTTAAATGCACTTCCTATCACTTCATGATCATAAATTAAAATTTCCAATAGTTCCTGATGAATCAAATGCAACTTCTAGATCTGCAGTATATGTAATATGAAGACAGCCTGTAATGACCCGTTTCTCACTGTACTGGACCTTCAAAATAGTCTTCTCTTAACCCCCCCCTCCCCAAAACCCCTGCCCCCTTACCCCCTTCTTTTAACCCCCCTTCCCCCAAAACCCCTCCTCTCCCCCAAGCCACACAAGCCCCCCTCCCACCCCAACCCCCCCCCTCCTAGCCTCCTTCTGTAAACGCTCCCTCAAACCCCCCCCATCTCCACTTCTCCTACCCCAAAATCCCCCCTTAACCCCCCCCAACCCCCCAAAACCCTCTTCCCCCTCCCTAACCCTCCCTTAACCCCCTCCCACCCCAACCCTCCTCTCCCAACCGGCTGGATGGCCGTGCCCAGAGAGTTGTGATCCATGGGGTGAAATCCAGTTGGCGGCCGGTCACCAGTGGTGTCCCTCAGGGCTCAGTCTTGGGGCCAGTCTTGTTTAATATCTTATTGATGATCTGGGTAAGGGGATTGAGGCCAAAGCAGGTGTTGAGAGCAAAAAGCGTGTAAGCATTTTCCAGAATGCTCACGAGACAGTTGGCACCAGCTGGTTGTAGACAGGTGGGAACATAACGAGGTGAGCAGTGTCCCTCAGCAGGAGAACAGTGATGCGGGTAGGGGCGCAGGGTGACAGTTGGCATGGCCCTGAGCAGCACAGCAGGCAGCAGGGCTGGCTGCCAGGGGTCCGTGAGCAGCTCCTCCCGCGCCTGGAGATGGGCAGAGGAGAGGACACTGCTGTTCCTGTTGGGCTGTAGCAGGGGACAGCCGGTGGAAGCTGCTCTCCGCACATTTAATGAAGAGCTGCCGCCTTGGTACACCTAGAGGGTGATGATTCCCAGGCAGTGGAGCCGTCGGGTGTAGGACTCCAGCCCCCAGATGGTCGCCAGTGCCTGTAGCAGGAAGCTATTGCTGACACCCTCCAGAAATCTCCTTGCCCGTGCCTCTGCCTGTGTTGCCTGTGGCGACTTTGGACCTCGTACCATGGGTGTCTTTGCGTCTCTGCCTCTTTCCCCACAGGGCCTGGGCAGCCCACGCCTTCCTGAGGGTGCCTCTGTCCCATCCCCTCTTTGGAAGATGAAACCCAGAGCTCGGTGGGAAGCAGAGGTGTAGGAGAGACAAAGCTATGACTTTTCTGTCTCAAATAGAGGAGGAAGGTCTGGAGAAGCAGTGCCAGCCATCTGCAGTTCAGTTCCTGCAGCCTCCCCTGGCAGGGGGGTGTCTGCTCCTCCTCCGCTGTCAGCGGGGGGGCAGACTGTAAAGCGAGAGGGTGTTCTGCAGGAGGACAGGGGGTGAGCGCCACTGACCCTGCCAGGAGGGGCAAGCTGGAGGCTGGTGTAGGTGGCTGCAGGGTCAAGAGCTGCTGCCCCCACGAATGGACCGTGGGGACTGTGCCCTCCTTCGTGCCGTCTCCTCCCCGAGGCAAAGGTGCCCCTTCCTAGACATTCCGGCCTTGTGCAGTCACCACCGCGGGTGCTTGTGCCTGCAGCTCTCGTGTGTAGCCTGCCAGCCACCGCGTGGATGTGGCAACCAGCCTGGGTGGCAGGTGACAGCGGGGCCCTTTGTGACCTCCTCCGTGACACACTGGGTGCCAGCGTGGCCCCGACCCCTCAGTGTCCAGCAGGGCAGCACGGGGCAAGGGCGGGAGGAGCACAGGGCTGGTGAGGAGCCCTGAGCGGTGCCACATCTTGGCTGCCGGCTTTCAGCCTGTGGCCAGGGCTCCCAAGAGGCCCTGCTGGGCTTCCGGCTCCCTGCCACTGCCACCAACGAGCCTCCCCAGGGACAGGGATGAGCGCATGAGTGAAGCAGTCCCTCGGCTGGCACCGCTGGGGCTTTCCCCGGGTCCTTCTTGCTTGCCCCGCTTGGCCTCTTCCTCCTGGCAAGAGGAGGCCCCTCGGCTGGGGAAGGGTCCCCGGGTCACTGGTGTTGCTGGCCAGGGCTGGGGCAAGGGGCCTGGCCAGTTGGTCCCTGCTGGGACTTGGTCTCCTCTGGTTAGGGTATGTTCCTCTGCGTACGGGGAATGCAAGATGTGTCCAAGCAGGGAAAGTAAAGGGAAGAGGGGGGCTTGGCACAGCCGCCGGTCTGCGAGACACAGCCAGTTTTCATCTGCTCTGAACTCCGGAGGAGCCTTAGCCCGTCCGTACAAACAGGACAAATCCAGACCTTCCCTTTACAGCTTCCGTGTGGTTCGAAGTGGTTTTGCGCACAGAGAGATGGAAGTCGAGGAATATTCTCACGACTTACTCCTCCCAATGAACCGATCCCTTTGGCATTTTCAGTACCTGCAGCCAATACAAACCAAAAACCAGCGGGACCACCCGGCTCCTCTCAAATATTATTGTCTGACCAACAAGCCCCTTGGCTGGGGAGGCTGGATCCCCTCTCTGCCCTCTCTGAGACACCCCTCGGCTGGCACTGGGGAGTGCTCCAGCTCCGCCTGACGCCAGCAGCCGGGCAAGCACGGGCGGTACAGGCAGGGCAACAGGCTGCTTCTCCTGCTGCAGGCTGCCCTGGCAGGTACAGGGCTGCTGGCCTGGGAGCCCCCGGCGTCCCCGGCTCATTTTCGGCTGCACCTTCTATTCTCTCTTTCCCCCCTTTTCCTGGATGCTCCGCTTCCGTGTGTTCCATGCCCCCCCGGGGAGCGCCCTGCCCCTCCCTGCCCGGGTGGCGGGTCACAGCGGGGCCCTTTATGACCTCACCTGGTGACACCCCACTGCTCTGCGTGTGGTCAGCGGGGCTGCGGCCCCCTGCCCGCAGTGTCCGGCAGGACAGTGACGGGACAGGGCAGGAGCGGAGCGAGCCGAGAGCCCCCGAGCACAGCCCGTGTCTTTTCCTTGCTGCCCCCGGCAGCCTCACAGCGCCGAGGCGTTTTGCCAAGGCTTCCTCCGTCCCCTTCCCCTTTACCTCCATCCCGCAGGATGGCAGAGAGACCCCCCAGCCGCCCCAGGGTGGCCTGGGAGGAGAAGGCGGCTCCCCGGGAGCGCAGATCTCCACCGGAGCCCTACGAGGTGACCATGGTCGAGCCGCTGCAGACGGGTGAGTGAGGGGCCCTGTTGGTCTGGGCAGGGCTGGGGCCAGCGAGCGCACCCTGCTCCGGGCCAGAGTCACCTTTTCCTGGCAGGCTGGCAGTGGGGGTCTCATCTCATGGGTGGTGGGCATGGTGCTGCCTGAAGGCCGGGGCTGCTCAGGGCTGGGATCGGGCCCCGGCACAGCCTCTCCCAAGGAGGGAGAGAGCAGGCGGGACCCAGCTCCTGCTCCGGGGCACGGGCAGCGAGAGGCAGTGGGGTGGGCAGGAGGCAGCGATGCTGCGGGAGGGGGACCTTTCCTGCCCACCTGCAAGCCAGTTCCTCAGCCCGGGGCACCGGGGGCTTTCCCCGCTGCGCCGTGCTCCGACATGGCAGCCCATCTGCAGGGCACCCTCCAGCCCTGTCACATGTGGGAAGAAGGCGCCAGGGGAGCGGGCATGAGGCTGGACGGAGGGCAGATCTTCCTCTGCCCCCCTGCCAGCAGCTCCTCTCTACAGCTCTCCTTGCTCTCCTACTTTATTAGATCCTGAATGGTTACCGCTCTACGAAAAGGCAAAGGAAACCATGGACTTTATCATGGCCTTTGTCCGCTGCCCAGAAGAGGTAACTGCGGCCATTTCCCCTGCAGCTCTGCCGGCATCTCCTGCCAGGGGCTCTGCTGCCGGGCTGCTGGAGGTGTGCTGGCTGGGCAGAGCTGCATCTCCCAGCTCTTCCACACGGCCCTGCACCCGCTGTGCTCCGCTCCCGATGGCCGTGGGGGCCCCTTTCACGCTCTGTTTGTCTCTCTGTCCCCGCGGCTGCCAGGACGAGGACAAGAAGCTTGAGTTTCTTGACAGCATCAACATGATGTGCCATACAGCCTCAGACTACAGCTTGTTACGGTGCCTACATTTCTTCTGCCATGCATTCGAGCTGCCAGAGAACATCAAGGTGAGAGCACACCAGGCAGCTCTGGAGAAGGGGGCACGGCCCCCCTGTGAGGACAGTGCTTGGGCAGGGCGAGGGTCTGGTGGCACTGGGAGCTGGCAGCTGCCAGGTCCCATCCTGGTTGTCCTCTGCAGATGCTGCTGGAAAAGGAGCCCAGGGACCAACTGAGCACAGAAGTGCGGATGAAAGCCATGGATGTCATCGCTAAACTGAGGTACCTGCCCATCCCTGCCCCAGAGGTCCCTGTCCACCTGCACGAGGCCTCAAAGTGCTGCTCCCAGCACCAGTGTCCAAATGGCCCCTCTCGCCCTTTGCAGCTCAGGGCAGAGAGTGCTGGAGGGTAAAGAGGAAAGCCTCCTAGAAACCTGCTTCTCGAGTGTCTTTTTCCTTCCTCCTGAAGAGGAAATGCAGGACCTGGAAAGAATCCTCTACCATCAGGTAAGACCTGGGTGAGCTCCAGGAGCCTCCAGTCCCCCCAGGCTGCTCCCTGGCCCACCCCGTGCTGCGATATGACCAGAGGTCCAAGGCAGAGCAGGGTCTCGGCTTTGCTTTCCCACCCCCTTCCATCTGTCCCCTTCCTGTAGGCCTGGCCACCTCCAGTGCTGCAGGCTGCTCTGCACCCAGCAGATTGTCTGCCCTTGGGTGTCTCCTGGGTACCGCGAGGCAGCACGGGAGTCCTCCCTTGGCTCTGGGGGTTCAGAGCAGTCTCCTGGGGGTGAGAGGGACAGCGGAATCACTGGCACAACTCTTTGCCCTCCTTGCAGACCATGAACACCGTGAAGTACATGGTGAGAGAGTTGGTGTTCAACTGTCATCTCCACAGAGTCACCATGCTGGTGCAGATCATCTTCCAGGTCTGGCATGCACAAGGGCTGTTCCTCACCCTGGAGGGAAGGGGGTGTCCACTCTGGAGTGGACGGTGCCAACCTCAGTGCCATGCAGAGACAGCACACTGCAGGGAGGGTGCCCACCTCCCTTGGGCCACCAGGCTCTTCTGGAGCACAGTGGCTGCAGAGGGTGGCAACTGCCTTCCTGCCTGGCCACAAGGTTGGCCCGGGGCATTTATCCCAAGCCTGCGAGCTCCCCTAGGGCAGGAACTGCAGGCTTTCCTTGAGATCAGAGGAAGCCTTAATGGGCTGTGCGAGTCCAGCCCAGGAGTTCAGCAGTGCTGTTTCTGCTGGAGCAGGCGTCTGCTGCCAGGGCACACCAGCAGCTTCTCTCTTCCCAGATGCTGCTGAACTTCACCGACTCTGAGACAGTAGCCGTGCAGAAGAGGGCCCTGGATATAATTGTCAACCTGAGCTTCCACCTGGAAATGTTTGAATGCATGTCGGTAAGGTCCAGGCCCCCTCCAGCCAGGCCCCCTCCCCTCACTGCACACCAGAGCAGCAGCAGCTCTCCCCACGCGGGGCTGCTCCCCAGCCGGTTGCTTTCGGAGTCGTGGCTGGCATGGCCCTGCAAAGCCCTTTTTCCGCAGGGATCCAGCTCTGGGCACACACTTGGGTTCAGGGCTTTGGCACCAACTGATTGCCCTCAACCCTTCTGCTCTTCTGCCTCTCTCGCCCAGGCCTGGAAACATTATCCAACAGGAGTGTATGACCCCATCAAAGATAAACACTTCCAGATTGCAAACTTGGGAACGCTGCTGGGACGTCTCCTGCTTTTCTTTTCTTCCACAGAAGAGACAACCCATGGTGCTTACTTTGCTCTTTACCACCTCAGCGATTTCATCGATCAGCACGAACGTAAGAGAAACAACCCACAATGGTGGGCTTTGTCCCTCTGCACACAGACATGTCCTGATAGCTCTGCTTCTCTTCCTGACCTCCTTTGCCCCTCCCAGCTGCTTCCCGTAGCATCCCAGCTGACGTTCTGCTGCAGAAGCCGAGTGCTCTCCTGATGTCCAGGATCTGTTCTCTGCTACTCTCCTCCCTCCCTCCTTTCAGCATCTTGAACCCCGCTCACTCTGTTGCGGTCCCTACAAACAAAGCTACCATTGATTATCAGGTCCCAAAGCCACATCTTCCCCATTAGTGAAGAGCAGATCCACCCGCGCATCACTCCGGCTGGTCTCTCCAGTGCCTGTAGCAAGAAGCTATTCCTGACACCCTCCAGAAGTCTCCTTGACCGCTTGTGTCCTGCCATCTTGCAAGCGGATCTCAGGGCAGTTTGGTAAGCTTGCTGGCAAAGCTGCTGTGTCTTACAGACTCTTCTGTGTTTCCCCCGCTATTTAGGCAACTCACCGACAAAGAATAAAAAACAAAACTTCCCTTGGAAATTTGGATGCTTCTCTCACACCGCCAGAGACTGGGCCATGGTAAGGAGCTCCACCCCCACTGGGACTCTTGCCTGTGGCCTCGAGAGGACTTGAGTGAGCAAAGGCATGTGGCATCAGTGGGGCTGCCGTGGTGTCCCTGGTCTCCCTGTCCCTGGTGAGAGGGCTCCTTCTGTCCCCACGCAGGGACTATGCGGGGGCAGCACGCCAGTGTCCCAGCAGCAGCTCCAGCCCTCCTGGCCACCAGAGAGCCCTGGTTCTCCGTAGGGCCGGCAACGCTGTGCCCATGAGCCCAAGCCTCCCCCCTCACCCTGAGGACCCTCTGCTCTCATCCTCCGCCCTGCAGAGACAGCAGCCCCTGCTGCCAGCTTTCCTGCGGGCACTGCCACCGGCACTGGCCGGCATCTCTCGCCAGGACTGCTCACTCTGCCCAGCTAAACACACCGTCGGGGACTCGGTGTGACGTCTTTGCTCCCTTCCTTCCTCCCATAGCGGTTTGCACAATACCTCCCACCTTATCAGATGACAGACATCGTCCTTGCGTTCATCGAGGCGATGAGAGACTCCAGCATCTTTGACAAGGAAGCGGCAAGAAGAGTGCTGGATCTGTTCATGACATACCCCGACCTCTGGCTGGCGGATGTAAGTACCCTGTGGTTGGATTGCCCTGCCCTTGAGCCCTGTCAGGCCTTGTTCCTCTCCCGCTTCCTCCCTCCCACCCCCAAGGTGTCTCGGGCACCTGAAGCCACCTGAAGCCAGCAGAGAGGGACGGAAAGGGCAGCTGAGGAAATGGCTGCGCTCCAGTGGCAGCACCATCCTCACCTGTGTCTCCTCCAGGTGCTGAAGATCATGAGCTGCATCCAGGAAAACCTGGGACACATCAACACGGAGTCAGCACGCCAGAGCGTGGAGTCACTGCTTGACGTGCTGACTGACCTGGACCCCACCAAAGTGCTCCTGAGCCTGTTGAAGTTCTCTGCAACCGGAGACAGGTACTGGCCCCAAAAGCCATGAGGGCTTGTTCCCAATGGGAGAGGAAGTCAGGGACTCTTGGGATGCCAGACACAAGGAATGCCGCAGGACATCCCCGTGGAGCGGGGCCCTCCATCCCACCACGCTTTCCAGCCCTGGTGGGTCAGCCAGGCCTGCAGCAGTCAAA
Source organism: Numenius arquata (assembly GCF_964106895.1). NCBI lineage: Eukaryota > Metazoa > Chordata > Aves > Charadriiformes > Scolopacidae > Numenius > Numenius arquata. The sequence goes on from NW_027414770.1 coordinate 548,697, forward strand.
GCTGGCCAAGCCAGCCCAGAGCCACCACGCTCCTCCCAGCCCCACAGGGAGCTCAGCCCTCTCCGGCTGCCCAGGGCATCCCGACCGAGGGGCAGGGTCCGTCTCATGCAGGGCTGTCCCCGGCCACGCTGCTGTGGCCGAGAGGCCCTGCTGACAGAGTGCTCTGGCTTGCAGCAATGGCGCAGCGATGTGGGAGGTGATGCTTTCCATCCCTCAGACTCTGGAGAAGATCTTAAAGGAGCTCCTCAGTCAACTCCAGGGCAGGAAAACACGCGCCCCAGGCGCCTTGGCCATAGAGAAGGCCTACATCCTTCACTTGTCTGTGAGTTACCTTGACAAAAGTGCAAAGGCCTTGCTCACCTTCAGCGAGCCCTGCAGGCTCTGCCAGGATCTCACTACGGTGTTTGTTTCAGCTGCTGGCCCCCGCTGCGTTCCAGTCCGAGGATTTTGGTACCGTCTATCAGAGGTGTCCAAGCCTGGTGACAGCCTCCCTGTTGCTCAGACACCTCCTCCAGCTGTCGCAGACACGTGACACGGTGAGCAGGGCGGCACCGAGAGGAGGCACGTTGGCAGCCGGGGCTGGGGCAGTGGGTGAGGTGGTGGCTTGGCTGTGGCGGGGGGACGGGCAGTGGGATGACTGCTCCAAATGCCATGCGGGGGGGGGGGGGGGGGGGGGGGGGGCGGTGGCTGCCTGGGGAGCTTTCCAGGCACGAAGGGTTCCCCAGCCATCTGCCCCCTCGGGCCTGCGGGAAAAGGGGGCGGCTGAGATGGGGACGGGAGGGGGGTCTTTGCTTTCCTGCCCTCCCTGCCCTACCCCTGCTCTCCCGCGTCCCCACCAGTGTGCCCATGGCCGCCACTTGCCAGGAGGCTGCTGCAGAGATGCCTGTGCCACCACCTGCCAGGACGCCAGACCGGAGGCTGGAACACTTTTGCCGGGGTGGTCTTTGACCGTTTCAAATACAAAGTAAACTGTCTTTCGTACAGGCAAGAAAAATGCAGGTCCTCCTGCCACACATTATGGAGTTGATCCAGGATGGCCACACCACCGATATCAAGATGAATGTCCTGGTCATCTTCAGAAACGTGATGGGTCACCTGGAGAGGAAGGAGGCCAGCCTCATTGCTGTGCAGCTGGCGGAGGAGAAGCTCCTGCCCCTCTTTGAGGCTGTAAGGCTGATGTGGGAGACTGAGCCCTGCAGATGGGCACTCTTGCGATGAGAGCTGCCCCTCAGCCCAGCCCCACGGGCAGCACTCAGAGGAGGGTCTGCTCCCCTGGGCTCTGCTGGGATGGCTTCTGGGCTTTGCAGCCCAGCACGGCTTCTCCCTCCTGCAGAATCTGGCCCCGGAGCATCTCCCCTCCCATCTGCCAGGCTCACGCCCTTGGGCTGATGCTCACAGGAAGCAGGGAGGGGCTCCTTCTCAAGTCCCCCTCTCCTTCTCCCTACCAGGAGTCCAGCCAGCTGCGAGAGCTCTCCATCAGCCTCTTCAGAGATCTGGTGGGGACTGTGGTGGGGGAGGACAAGAAGAGGATGAAGGAGCAAGTGCAAAGGGGCCTGCTCCCGCTATTCTTTCACACGTGTGAGGAGACAGACAGCGTGTCCGAGGTACAGATTTGAAAGCTGGCCAGGGACACAGGGAAGGGCGTGCTGACCCCCTGGGTATCAAGGGCAAGAGCCGCTGGCAGTGGGACCGGGGGAGCGTCTCTCACCTCGGGGTCCCACTGCCCGAGTCCCTGAGGACAGGGCAGAGCTCCCCTCCTTCCCTGCACCGCTCCACCACTGCCTCTTGCTGCAGAAGCGGAGGGGACACTGGGGGGGTCCCCTCCCAGCTACGCTGCCTCCTTTCAGCCCTCCTCTAGGGCAGCCCAGGGGAAGGCCCCTGCAGACCCAGCGCCAGCAGGGGCAGAGAAGCTGGCACAGACATTGCCCACCCCTGCCCTGCCCGTGGCCCCAGGCGGGAATAGGTGCATCCCTGCAGGCTTCCCTGTTGTCCCTGCAGCAGCTGGAGGCCACGGCTTGGAGGCTCAATCCCTGTCCCCCCAGGCCGTGCCCAAGAGACCCCCAGAGATTTAGGCCAGGGCATGTCCCAGCTCCCCAAGGGCTGAATCGTGCCAGGAACGAAGCCAAGAGGAGGGGGCCGCCAGGTCTCCTTCCCCAGACTGTGGTGCCATCTCCCAGCTTTTGCCCCTCTGCAGGCATCCAGGGAAGCCCTCCTTGCTGCAGCCGAGCTCCTCAAGATGAAAGAGCTCAAAGACCTGGTGCAGCCACAGAAGATGTGGAGGACTGTCGAGTACTCGGTGAGGCCCAGGGCCCAGGCTGGACGAGGGGTGTCCCCCGGCGTCTGGGGTGTGGGCTGTGCAGCTCTGCCTCGCCTGCCCCGCTCCAGCCTGGAGCTGCACCCTCCTTCCCTGCCCTCAAGAACAGAGCCCCCCAGGGCCTTTCCTGCACCCAGTGGGAGGGAGGGGTCTCAGGAACAGGGGTGTTGGGAGGAGGGAGGTGTCCAGATGACTGGAGAGGGATGGTGACATGCCCATACCATTGTGCTCTCTCCAGCTGCTGCAGGACAGGAGCAGGCTGGAAGAATACCTGGAGCAGAGCCTGCCGTACCTGCAGAACGCTCAGGCCACCTTGCGCGAGGCAGCCGTCAGGTTCATCGGTGAGCCACAGCCCCCGGGGTCCCACTTTTGGCAGCCTGGCCCCCAGCTGCCCAGGCAGGTGGGCTCACCGGGAGCCTTGCTGCGTCCCACCGCCCTCGGGGACTGTCCATCCCCGCGCTCAGCCCTGCTGGGGGGCAGGAGGGCGTCCAGCCGAGCCGGCAGGGCCGGGGGCCGCGCTGCCGAGGCGCACTGGGGAGCAGAGGTCTGACAAAGCTCTGTGCCTAGGGCTTGGTGCGCGGCGCCTGAGGGACCCAGAGGGGAGGCAGCTGCGGGATATCTGCAACGGTGAGCGGGGGCAGTGCTGTGCTGGCTGGGACTGGTGGGGCACGGGACAGAGCCTGGGCAGGGTGCTGCCATCCCAGGCCCTGCTCCAGGGAACTGCTTCAGGAGCAGAGGGAGGTGTGAGGGGCACATGGGCCTTCCTGAGCAGCAGCTTCCAGCTGCTCTGATGGCCTCACCTGCTCCTCCTGGCCAGAGAAAGAGACAGACAGGGCTGGCACGGGAGGGTCTCTGCAGACAGCGGGGTTTCACCACTGCTGTGTTTCCTTCTGTCACAGCTCTCAGGCCCTTGGAGACTGACGCTGAACCCGCAGTCCGGTCCCTGGCAGCTCAGACCTTGCTCATCTTGGGAACACCAAGGAAGCAGCCAACATCATCACGGTGGTCCCTTCGAGCACTGTGCTGCGGGCTCTGAAGAGACAGAGAGGTCAACTAAGCCTTAGGGAACGGCTGTGTTTGAATACGACTTAGTTTATAATAAAGCTGGAACAAGCAGCCCAGTGCCATGGTGTCCTTCCCATGGGGACCGCCCTGAGCGTGCCGAGCGGACAGTGTCACTCCTGGCCTCTGCCACCGCCTGCAGGACAGTAGCCCCGGACCCAGGCTGTTCCTGATAGCAAAGCCCCAGCTGCCCCCCCCTAGACCGCAAAGCCCAGAGGGGAGGAGGAGAGAAGCCTGAGCCTGACCCGCCCCTCCGGAGACATCTCAGGGCACGGAAAGGCACCCGTGCTCCGCAAAGCTCTGGAGTCGCCATTTCTCCTGGCGTCAGAATCCTCTTTTGTTCTGGGGAGCTGTGCTGGTTTTGGCTGGGATAGAGTTAATTTTCTTCGTAGTAGTTCATATGAGGCGACGTTTTGGATTTGCGCTGGAAACAGCTTTGATCACACAGGCACGTGTTCGTTACTGCTGAGCAGCGTGTACGCAGCATCAGGGCCCTTTCTGCTTCTCTGCCCACCGCGCCAGCGAGCAGTCTGGGGGTGCGCAGTGCGTTGGGAGGGGACACAGCTGGGACAGCTGAGCCCAGCGGAGCAAAGGGAGGGACATCCCGTGCCATAGGACATCCTGCTCCGCCATAAACCTGGGGGGAGGCCGGCACAGGGGAACGCTGCTCAGGGACTGGCTGGGCATCGCTCGGTCGGTGGTGCCTTCAGCTGCATTGCTTGTCTGTCTCGCAAGTTTAGTTCTCACTCTGTGCTATTTCCTTCTTCATTACAATTTCTCATTACTGGTATGATTTTATTTTGTTGCCATTAGTGAAGTTATTACCTCAACCCAGGAACTGTCTGGCTTTCACCCTTCCCATGCTCTCCCCCATCGCGCCGGGGGCAGTGAGCGAGCGGCTGCTGCTCCGTTACTAGCTGGGGCCAAGGCCCAGCAGTCCCTTCTCCACCCCTCACCCCAGAGCAGGAACGTCAGGCCCAGGTCACGCATTATCCAATGCATCCTCGGGAACCAGCACTCCCCTTCTTATCCTTTGATAGGTCGCACAGGCAGCATTCCCTCCGTGGACGGACCACCCCTGTAAAACGTCCCTAAAAATTCCACAAAAAGCCCACAGCGTCCATCGGGCCCGTGCCTTCAGGCTCCAGCCCTCACGCTGCTCGCTCCAGACAGGAGGCTGGTGTCCTGGGGGGAGTTACTGGGCACCAAAGCCAGCTCAGGCCACAACCAAGGGGTTCCCCTCATTTTCAGAGTCCAAGGCGCCACTGTTAGCACCTAGCCCATCCTTTCCGAGCCCAAAGCCTCCTTTTTACAGGTTGAAGGCCCCGACCCGTCTTGGACGCCCCACGGCCTCCCCTCAGGGCCCAGGGGCCCTGGGCAGGGATCAAGCCCTGAAGGCGGAGCCGGTCGCCCGGCAACGCCCGCCCAGGAGGGGAGGCAGCGGGCCCGGGACAGCCAATGGCGTCAGAGGAGGGGGACAGGGCATGGGATTGACTGTAACAGACAGCCAATCAGAGAAAAGATTCCAAGAGGGCAGGGCGGGCACTGTGTGTGAGCGACCCCTCAGGCGGCCAATAACAGAGAGCATCGCCCCAGGGGAGGGTGGGCCCCAAAGGAGGGCAGGGTGACGGCCCAGGCGGCCAATCAGCGGTGACTCTCTCTGGTGACGGATGAGCAATGCCGCACAGCAGCCTGCCCACCTGTGGCCAATCAGCGGCAGCCTCGCCTCAGGGGAGGAGACTGACAGCGCTCCCGACCTATGAGGGCGAAGACCATTGGGAGCAGAAGGCGGGCTCTGCTGGTGGCCAGGCCGAGCTTTGCCATGGCGCCCGTGGGGCCTGCCCTGAGGCCGAGCAGCCCCCAGCGCAGGCCCCAGGCCCCTCTTTGCCCCTTGCGGCCCTCCCTCCTCTCAGCCGCCCCCGTCTTCTGGATCCCCCCATCTCCGAGGGAGCCACCGCCTCCCAGAGAGTCAGCGTGCCCTGGCCGTGCCACTAGACGGCAGCCGTGGGCCAGCGGGCTTCTGGCTGCCATCGCCACCGGCATCCGCCTGAGGGTGTTGAGGAGGTGAGGGTGAGGCCACTGGGATTGTGGTGGTGTGGAGGAGGGTGGGTGGGGGGTGGTGCTTGCCATGGGGCTGCCCGCCATCACCTCCCCCACGCCCCCTCCTCACAGCCCAAGCGAGCCTGCAGTGGCCTGAAGGGTGTTGGGGAGGGAGAGGACGCAGCACCTCTTCCTCCTGAATTACTCCAAGACCCTCTTCTTCCTCCGCGCCCCTGGCCCTTGCCCCTGGTGTCAGGGATGTACACCGACACCTCCCTCCCTTCTCCCCATGCCTCGGCCACGCGAGGTGACCATCCTCTCCTCCCCACAGGTGACACTGGACCCCACCGGGGAGCCCAGTGACGCGCGGAAACAAACCCTACAACTCGCAGAGAGTTATAAAGCAGGTATGTTCATTGCGGCGCCGGGTGCAAGGGGGATTTCTCCTCCTAACTTGCACACTGGCTCGTAAAACAAGCATCTATTTATGATGAAAAGCATACATATTCATTAATGTGGGCTGGGTTATTATAATTGATTCTAAGAAAAGGCGTTACTATTCTAATTATTTCTAGGAACTCATTATCATAAGTCTCCTCCCCTCGCCGCATGCGTACTGTCGCCCAGTGGTTGTGGGCTGGGGTCTTCTGGAGGAAGGCTCATAGTCTTCTTCACCGTGTACTTTTACCTTTGGCTTAGAATGCTGGGCTGGCTGGACCCCAAACCGCAAAACTGGTCCCGACCAGATGGACACTTTACCCAGACAGTTGGGTTCCTCCTTAGCATGCAGGCTGTTCCCGCTATCTTATACACAAGGCCATTTCTTTATCTTGGAATGCTGGGCTCCGAGCTCTGTTCTTTGCCAGGCTGTACTAAATCCACACTAACAACCTTTAACCATTCGTTCTCTGAATCAAGTCCCCCCTTTTCTTTCACCTTTGTAAATTCTTTTACAGTTGCCTATAACACACTTTCCTTCTTCATCTGATTTCTAAAATACTTCCCTGACTCCACTCGCTCACGGAGCTGATGCTTCTTCCATTGAATGTATTCATCTTTGGCCCCCCTGGTACAACACATAAGACATCTAGCTAATGCACACGCTAAAATTCCTAACACAAGTATTGCTACTAGAAGGATAAACAGTTGTTTAAGCCAAGCCAGGTTAGGTAACCACGAGGTTAACTTTTCCCAAAGGTCTGAAAACTTGAATGTGGTGTCATCTTGCGCAGTCTGATGCAAAATCTGAGTTTTAGCTATGAACTTGCTCCATCCCCAGGCTATTGTCCTATTCACCGGCCCCCTGTGTCTATATTCCCCGTGTTCCCAGGTACAATTGTTACTGGTAATTAACACAACAAGCTTTTCTTTCAACACTTGTAAATCAAATCTGGGTCCTAAGGGGTAGATATTATCATCGTACTCACAATACCCGTCCAACTCATCTTCCCCACTTGCCCAAAATTTGGGCCAGGTTCCGTTGGCACAGTTCCAATTGCTTGCTGCCACCCCATATAGAGGCAATTTCATTTCTCCTTTGGGTAGGGTACTACATACCCAACAATCTGACAGATTATTAGCCCTTACCAATGTTTCTAGATTTCGTGAATATGTATTCACATCCCGTGTCCCTCCCCCTGAAATACAAAGTCCCGGCATGGTAACGATTATCAATGTCATTAATGTCCATCTCTTCGTTGGAGGCGACGTTTCAAGGGTCCGGCCTGCGTTGATGTCCATTGGGGTTCTGGAGCTCTCTTGACTCAAGTCCAATGGATCCAAGCGGCTTGTTCCTTGATCTTTATGGCTGTGTGAGAGGTCAGCAGTACCTGGAAGGGACCTTCCCACTTTGGCTTCAGTGGTGAATCTGTAAAAGACTTGACATATACATAACCCCCAGGTTCAATCTCGTGTACTGGTCCATCCAGCCCACGAGCTCTTGTTCCCAGAACCAGTTTTTCTACCCCTCGGATCTGTTTTTGTAAATTTATCATGTAATCTGTCAATATTTCATTCCCCAACTCTGTGGATGTCCCATCTTGTACACTATACGGTCTCCCATAGAGTATTTGAAAGGGGCTCAAACCTTCTTTGGTTCTGGGTTTTGTTCTTATCCTGAGAAGGGCTAACGGTAATGACTGAGGCCAGGCCAAGTTAGCTTCCTGGCCTAGCTTCACAATGTGCATTTTAATTAGGTGATTCATCTTTTCTACCTGACCACTTGATCGTGGGTTGTATGGGGTGTGAAGTTGCAATCTATACCCAGTAATCTGCTTACTTTTGAAACAACCTTTGCAGTGAAATGAGATCCTCGGTTGGAGGAAATCACTGCGGGAACCCCAAATCTTGGTATAATCTCTTGCAACAGCACTTTAGCCACTTCTCTTGTTTTATTGGTTCGGCAGGGAAATGCCTCTGGCCATCCTGAAAAGGTATCTGTTAATACCAATAGGTATCGAAACCCCCCTTTTCTTGGAAGTTCTGAAAAATCAATTTGCCATTGTTGTCCCGGATGGTTTCCCTTCCCTATTTGGCCAAACTGGACTCTGGGACCTGTCCTAGGGTTGTTCTGTAAACATACCTCATGCTGCTGAGTGACTTGTTTGACAGTGGCATATAGATTCCGAGCCCATCTTAGCCTACTCAGGTATCCGTAAAGTGCCTCTGTTCCCCAGTGGGATTTCTTATGTTCTGCCATGACTACAGCCCATCGTAACGAGAAAGGCACTATTATTTTTCCCTGTGGGGTTCTGGCCCATTTCCCTTCAATTTTCCCATTTAAGTCTTTGATCAATTTGTGATCGTCCCTAGAATATCTAGGTTCGTCGTCAATTTGTATCTTACCATCTGGGACCAAGGATTGTACCTCTGCATTACCCATCTCTGCTGCTCTTTTGGCTTCTCGGTCCGCCAGTGCGTTGCCCAGTTCCGGAGCGGTGTTCCCTTTTTGGTGAGCTTTGCAGTGCATGATAGCCACTTTGGTAGGCAGTAATACTGCATCTAAGAGCTCGAGAATTTCCTCAGCGTGTTTTATGTGCTTCCCTTGTGTAGATAAGAGTCCTCTTTCTCTCCAGACCGCCCCGTGAGCATGCACCACCCCAAAAGCATATTTAGAGTCTGTCCAGATATTGATCCGTTTTCCTTTGGCTAGTTCCAGCGCTCGGGTTAGTGCTATTATCTCAGCCTTTTGGGCTGATGTATTTGGGGCCAGGGCTTTGGACTCTATTACCTTCTCTGTGGTGGTTACCACATAGCCAGCTTTGCGTATCCCCTGTTGAACGACGCTGCTCCCGTCGGTGAACCAGGAATCCTCTGCGTCTTCCAATGGTTCTTCTTTCAGGTCTGGTCGACTGGAGTACACAGCCTCGATTGTTTCCAAGCAGTCATGGGTCACTGATTCTCCTTCGGTTCCGCTGAGGAAAGAGGCTGGACTGACAATATTAGTTACTGTTATTTCTACATCATCTTGCTCTATCAGGATAGCCTGGTACTTAAGAAACCTCTGAGGTGAAAGCCAACGCCCCCCTTTTACTTCCAGTACTGCTGAGACGGTGTGTGATACCATAACTGTGATTTTCTGGCCTAGGGTGAGCTTACGGGCCTCTTGGATGTTTCTTACCACTGCTGCCACTGCTCGGAGACAGCTAGGCCACCCTTTACTTCCTCCGTCGAGCTGTTTAGAGAAGTATGCCACCGCCCTTCGATAGGGTCCCAGATTCTGAGCTAGGACTCCTAAGGCCGTTCCTTGTTTTTCATAGGAAAACAACCAGAAAGGTTTAGTAGTGTCGGGTAATCCCAGGGCAGGTGCTTCCATTAACCTCTTTTTTAACTGATGGAAGGCTCTGTCTGCTTCCTTATTCCACACAATATTCTTTGAGTTAGATTTTAATAACCCGTATAGCGGCTTTACCAAGAGTCCGTAGTTATATATCCAGAGACGACACCATCCTGTCATTCCTAGAAAGGTCCGAAGTTCCTTAGGCGTCTGTGGTCGAGGTGTCTGGCAAATGGCCTCCTTCCTCTCCTTCCCTAGTGTCCGTTGGCCTGCGGTGATTTCATATCCCAGATAGGTCACTTGCTGCTGGGCTATCTGTGCCTTCTGTGGAGAAACTTTATAGCCATTAAGTCCAAGAAAATTTAGCAGGCTCACAGTCCATTCTAGGCATGTTTCTCTGGTGTCAGTGGCGAGTAATATATCGTCCACATACTGCAATACCACTCCTGTCCCAGGCGGGCGTTCCCACTCTTCTAAATCTTTGGCTAGCTGATTTCCAAAAAGTGTTGGGCTATTTTTAAAGCCCTGTGGTAGCACAGTTCACGTGAGCTGTGTTTTCCTTCCAGATTCTGGGTTTTCCCATTCGAATGCAAATAAAAGTTGGCTCTCTGGGCTCAGAAGCAAGCAGAAAAAGGCATCCTTTAGGTCCAAGACAGTAAACCATGCCAATTCAGGTACCAATTGAGTTAGGAGAGTGTATGGATTTGCTACTACCGGATGTAAATCCTCAACAATTTTGTTGATAGCCCTGAGATCCTGCACTATGCGATAGCTACCATCCGGCTTTTTGACAGGTAATATTGGAGTGTTATACTCTGATTCACATTCTTTCAGCAGCCCATACTCGATAAACTGGTCTGTAATTTGTCGGATTCCCTTCCTATCCTCTACCCTGAGGGGATACTGTTTGACTCTCACCGGTCGTGCTCCTTGTTGAGGTTTTATCACTATTGGGGAAGCACTTTTTGCTCTCCCCGGCACTCCCGAGGCCCATACCCCCGGATAAATTTGGTCTCTAATCTCCTCAGGCACTCCTGGAGTAATGGGAGTTCCTATCAGGGCCAAACTTAGTACTTCAATTAGTTGATCTTCTCTTATCCGAAGTTCCATTTTCCCTTTTTGAATTTAATTTCCGCTCCCAATTGTTCTAATAAATCTCGCCCTAGCAGGGGTTTCGGGGAGCTTGGCATATATAAGAATTTGTGTATCCTTAATTGTTTTTCCAATTTGAACCTAAGAGGTTTGAGAAAATATGCCTTTTCACTCTGGCCAGTGGCTCCCTTTACTGTTACAAAATCAGTATCAGTAGGGGTCAGGGCTTGATTCAAGACCGAGAACGTTGCTCCTGTATCTAGCAAAAATTCTATTTCTTGTTGCCTTCTCCCTAGCCTTAGAGTAACCAGTGGATCCGCTCGGGTAGATTCCCCAGGTCCCCGTCAATCTCTTTTAAAATGGGCCTGAATTTTTTCTTTTCGTCTCTTTGGACACTCATTCTTCCAGTGTCCTTTCTGCTTACAGCATGTGCATTGATCTCTTTCTAATGGTTTCCTAAAGTTCCCATTTCTTATTCCCCCTCCCTCTTGTAGTGCTGCTACCAGTGCCCGTTTGTCCTTTCTCCTATCCTCTTCTTCTCGGTTGCTAAATACTCTCCATGCCTCATCTAACAGAGTCTCTAGATTTCTGCTTTCAGTTGTTCTTAGTTTTTGCAGCTTCCTCCGGATATCACTAGCGGACTGTCCTATAAAGAGAGACACTAACTGCTGGATTCCTGTCTCTGGTCCTAGGTCCAGGGGGGCGTAGCATCTCATTGCATCTCGTAATTTGTCCAGGAACTCCGAGGGAGTCTCCTTCAGCCCTTGTCTTACAGCATATAGCACTGACCAGTTAATAGCTTTCGGGATAGCTCTCTCCATCCCTCTTATGACCCAATCTCTATAACTGTGTAATGCTTCCAAGTGAATGTTTCTATTCGGGTCCCAGTGAGGGTCCTGCAAGGGGAAATAGTCTTTAATGTCTTTTCCTGAATCTCTCAGGTGGTCTGTGGCTATATCTTGAGCAGTTTTCAAAATCTGTTGTTTTTCAGTTTCTGTCAGGTGGTCTAACAATAAGTGGATGTCACCCCAGTCAGGATTGTGCTGCTTTACCAGAAACTGAAAATGTTTAGTGACCCCTACGGGATCATTCCGATAATTCTTCGCCACGTTTTTCCAGGTTTCTAAATCAAATGAGGAAAAAGGGACTCTTATCAATACAGGTCCTTCTGGACCCACGGCTTCCCTTAAAGGTGCCTGTATCAACGCTCGCCCTGTTCCCTTTCGGGTACGGGACGATACCAGGCTATCAGGTGGGGTTCCGAAATCAGCTTCTCTATCTCCTTGGGAAACGGAATCCCCATTTTCGTCTCCCATTACCTTAACCAGCGGTAAGTAAGTTTCAAGTGAATCCCCTTCTTTAAAACCCCGAATCTTTTCAGGCTTTGTGCATCTCTGCCCTATGCTACAGGCTGAACAACATCTTTTTATATTTGCTTTCATTTCTTTCCTTTTTCTTTCTCTAAGGCTAATACCATCGGGTCTTGTGGAGGTAATAGCCCGCAGTCCCGTTGGTACTCTGGGTGGTTCTGAAGGGTGAAAAACATGTCCGCATATGTGACTTCATCCCACTTTCCTTCCCTTCTAAGGAATAGCATTAATTGTAGTATGGTATTATAATTAAGGGTCCCATTGAAGGGCCATTTCTCTTGATCATCTAACTTGTAAAGAGGCCACCACTGATTACAATATTTAATTAAGGTTTTCTTGTCCACGCTGCCACCTGGTGAGCCCCCGATCTCCTTCCAGTGTGCTAAAATACACCCTAGGGGACTCTTTTTCAGTATCTCACCTCCTTGATTATTGCCCATTTTATGTCCTCCTTACCCCCTTGGTTCAGAGGTGATCCTTGTGTCACCTGGGTGTTATTCCTGTTTCCCTCCCGGGAAATGGTACAGCTATATCCCTGTCGCTACCTTTATCTCCAGGGGTAGGCTATGTCTCCACAGATTACTTGTTTCAACTCTCCCGCCCGCTCGATCTTTTCCCACTCAGTCCAGCTGCCACACTGGACACCAAAAATCATCCCCCCGGTCTACCCACACCTCCGTATTACAAGCAAAACATTTTAAGATAAAAATAGGGTCACAAGATATCCCGTCAATCAAGTGTACAGGGCAATACCACCCAATACTTGGTTCGTACAATGTTTCCTTACAGTCTGTCATACGCTTCGTTCGTCTCCGGCCGCTCTCCTCGTGGAGAACACGGAACCGTGGATCGGAACTCCGCACTCGCTCCGCAGCAGTGCCGCGTCTCAATCACTCGTTTCACTCATACAATAATCTCCACCTTATATTAGACAATAACACGGTTGTGGTACCTTATGACAAATACAACAAATAACAACTAGTATTACAATTCCACCCACTAACACAAAAACCAAAACCGAGGGATCCCACACAAGCATAACCCAAATTAATTTCCCACCGTTAGCCCAAGCTTCAGCATACCCTGGGGCGAGTACACCGACTCTCTACCATGCGTAGGACGTCTCCTCACGACTGACAGGTTCCCCTTTAGAAAAATCTGAACATACCTGGTCTGCAATAGATGGTCCTTGTCTGTCCCCGCGGTGATCTGGATTAGTGGGGGAGTCCTCCCGAGAAATCTCAGGGGTACCCAGAGGAGTCCTGTCCTCAGGAGGTCCTGCAGCCAGACAGAGAGTGTCCCATCTGGGGTGCCAAATTGACATGCAGAAACAAACCCTACAGCTCGAATAGAGTTATAAAGCAGGTATGTGTATTGCAGCGCCGGGTGCAAGGGGGATTTCTCCTCCTAACTTGCACACCCTTATGCTGAACCCGTCGTTATTTATAATGTAAATCATACATATGCAAACTATGGGATGGACTAATACAATTAGTTCTAAGAATAGGTGTTACTATGTTAATTATTTCCGGGGCCTCATTATAATAAGTCTCCTCCTCCAGGCATGTGCATATCTTCTCCTGGTGTTTTTCTTTGGGGGGGGGGGGTTTAGGGAGTAAATCCCACAATCACTGAACCGCTTCCCATCGATTGTTTTGCTGACAGGGGCTGTAAAGCTCTTGCTATCTTCCTGTAATCGATTAGGATGTTCCCGCTTGTCTTCTGAGTGGTCTGACAGGGGTCGTAAAGCTTCTTGTTATCTTTCCTGTAATCGATCGGGATGTTCCTGTTTGTCTACGGAGTGTTCCTTCAAGGCTGGGGCCCACGTCCGCTAATTGGGCAATTCCTTTGTTTTCTTTCCTCCCCTCCAAGGTTGAGATATACGCCCCTGGCATGATTAATCCTTCTGTTTTCCGTTTCAATACCATTGAAATCTTTACACCCGTGACCATGCGCAAGAAGCAAAAGATCTACGGCAGCTCTATTTTGTAGAGTTGCATGACGTACCAAGTCTACGTCCAACAATAGCCCAGAAAGTGCTACCGAAGTAGCATTGCTCTGCTTTGCGAGCCAACACCCTAGCTTTCGCAGTGATGTTAATGCACGAGCAGAGGCTACGCAAGGGGCGAAGGAGGAGGAAAAAACAACTGCAGGCGGCTGCCAGAAGGTTATGCGATCACCACACTCGGAGGTGAATGCATGGCTCAATGATCTTTTTCTCCTGTAAAACTCCTTTGTGTGTGTGTGATTAAGTATCATGGTAATGTTTGGAGTTAGCATAGTTAATCTACCTACTGTACAGGATCCTCCAGTCAGCTTAGACGGGATACCAGCCCATGCACGGTCCCCACAAATAAAGAATATTCCTTTCGGTAGTTTACGGGGGACCGGATCGGCAGGGGCGGGATTGTCGGGGCCCCTGACTGTCTGGTTACACCATTGTGAACTATTTCTAAATATAGGATCCAAGCGTGATACATCCTGAACATAGATTTCATTGCGAGAGTACTTGGTAAAGTTAGAATACACACAAGCATTCATCTTTACCGAACCAAGAATACCAATTTCTTGTGGCTCAAGGGCCAGTCTGGGCAACCTGTCGTCCCAATCAATTGCATGGATCCCATTTCCAGACAAGGGGTGGTAGATGCGTTACAGCCAACTTTTGGAAACTGTCCCCTTGCTTCTGCTACTACAGCTGAGGCGTTATCTAATGGTAGGCCTACTAGATGTGTGTGAAAAGGGTTCTGAGGTTGGGCCAGTGACAGACACAGTGTGTCTCGGTTCAAGGTTTTTGCTAAGCTTAGCCAAATGTTATCTTTAGATAATGGGGGCAACAACCCTTGAGTTTCACCTAATAATAATAATGAGGCTATGATTATGCCTGCTTTTTCCATGAATGCGCTATACTCAATTTCTCGTAGCTGGGATCTCTCTTGATTATGCAGAGCAGATGACTTGAACCAGGAGAGCAGGCTCATTCAATCCTTCCGATCCGAATGTTGTCAGTATGGACGAACACACCTTGCTGGAATCCACCATGGTCCGTTACCTGTGGAAACACAAGCATACCCTCTCCCCCAGGTTATCAACGGAAATGGACCTTCTATAGCCCCAGACTCAAGATTACAAATTAACACCTGCGCTTCACCTTCTACAAGGTCCCTGCCTGCCCGTAAGGACGCGCAATGGCGACTGATTGCAGATTCCATATTAACAGATAAATTAAAAAAATTAAATACATATAGGGCTTTAGCTAGGCATTCTTGTGGAGACATTGCCGTGTCCGCAATTCCCCCTTTTTGTTTAGTTAGCAAGCGCTTCAAGGTGCTATGAGATCGTTCGACGATGGCTTGACCTGTCGGAGAGTGAGGAATACCAGTGGTGTGTTTGACGCCCCAGTCTTGGAAAAAGAATTTCAGTCTTTGAGATATGTACACCATTATCTGTCTTTACTGCACGCGGGACGCCAAGGGCTGCGAAGGCAAGCAAAAAATGTTTAATAACGTCTCGGGCCTTTTCCCCAGTATGACAAGTGGCATGTATAGCCCCAGAAAATGTATCCACAGGGACACGGATATATTTCAGACGACCGAACTCGGGGAAATGAGTCACGTCTGCCTGCCACAGCTCCAGAGCTGTGAGACCTCTGGGGTTAACTCCCGCAGCTGGTGGAGAGGGGTGAAAGCACTGACAATGGGGGCAAGCAGCAACGATGTTTCTTGCCTGTGAGGATGTGAGGGAGAATGTCTTCTGTAGCGCCCTTGCATTTTGGTGGAAGAAGACATGGGAAAGACGCACCTGTTCGACTGCTTGCGGTGTTATTTACGCCGCAAGAGTCAAAGCGTCCGCATGGCCATTTCCTTCTATCAGCAGTCCTGGAAGTGTGGTATGCGCGCGAATGTGCATGATAAAATAAGGATATTTTCTATCATTTAGCAAGCATAACAATTGCCATAACAATGTGACGAGTGGTGTCCCTCAAGGGTTCGTGCTAGGACCAGTACTGTTTAACATTTTTATCAACGACATAGACAGAGGGATTGAGAGCACCATCAGCAAGTTTGCAGATGACACCAAGCTGTGTGGTGTTGTCGATACACCAGAGGGACGGGATGTCATTCAGAGGGACCTGGACAGGCTGGAAGAGGTGGGCCCAGGTGAACCTCATGAGGTTCAACAAAAGCAAGTGCAGGGTCCCGCACCTGGGCTGAAACAATCCTCGGTATAAATACAGACTGGGGGATGAGGCATTAGAAAGCAGCCCTGAGGAAAGGGGCTTGGGGATGCTGATGGACGAGAAGCTGGACACGAGCAGGCAACGTGCACTTGCAGCCCAGAAGGCCAATCACATCCTGGGCTGCATCAAAAGACGTGTTGCCAGCAGATCCGGAGAGGTGATTCTGCCACTTTGCTCTGCTCTGGTGAGACCTCACCTGGAGTGTGAGACAGGATTCGGCTGGTCTCGGCAAAACCCCCAGCACTGCTCAGTTGATAAAAGAAAATGTGCTGGAACTTGTGGGCCACAGGCCCTGGGAAAGATAAGATAAAAACTTTCAGAATAGGGAGTACTGACATCCTACAGGGACAGCTGGTGAGACTGTAAAACAATTATCCTGTTGTCCTTGCTCAAGACAGATTTATAGGTGTTTAGAAAAGTACTTTTTGCATTAGCATCAGCATTAGCCAATCTGTGAGTGCCTAATGTGGAATGTGAACCAATTAGCTTAGAACACGCTACCTTAGGACTAGTATAAATGTATGTAAAGAATTATAATAAAATCGACATCTTGCTTGTATCAAGCTGCGTCCCGTCTCTCCATCGCGGCAAATTGGTGACCCCGACGTGATGGGTTTATGAATCGCCTAGCTGAGCGACTTGCTGCGAGTCCCACAGAACTTTGAATGAGCTGCTGAAAGGAAGCAGGAGCCGGCCGGCAATCAATCCCTCCGGAGTAGAGAGGTGAGCTGTGGGAAACATGGGGAATCAAGCGTCTTCCCCTGAGAGAGACGTATATGAGCTTATGAAAGCTCTCCTTAAAAAGCATGGAAAGAATATCTCTGGGCATGATCTTAAAACGATACTTAAATGGGTGCAAGTGAAAATACCCACTGTGACTGCATCCACTATTTTTACGCGAGAACTTTGGGACGATGTGGGAGTGAAATTATGGGATGCAGCGACTACGGGGAATGCTGAAGCACAGCATATGCTTCCGTGGTGGAGAAGTATTTTTGAAACTTTAAAAGCCCAGGAAAAAAGTCACAAAGATGAAGCAGAGAGAGAGGAAGACTCTCCTGCGATACCTCCGTTATCGTCGGAGGGTAAAA